>NC_133819.1:41451235-41611592 GCF_047830755.1 Zonotrichia albicollis | reverse complement strand
TGCTAGAACAGTTTAAAATTACACAATTACACGTTATTTCTCCCTTCTGCAAAATCCATATTAAACCAACAGGATATAGAGTGCCCATCCATACAGTGAGCCACTAGTTTAAACAAATGTAAATAATACTTTGTAACACAGTCTAAAGGAAAATAGGTATCCCACTAAGAAAACCATCAAAAATAATAATCAAGCCAAACTCACATCCTCCATTGCAATGTAGTTTCCCAAGGAATTTGTCTGTTCAAGTGAGGGAAGTTTTGAAAAGGTGTTTTGCAATTCCTCATGGATTATCAGCTGAAGAGAACTTGAACATGCTCTTTTACCTAACAAACTAACATAACCCATCACTTGACTGCCACAGAAAATTATATGATAAGCATTGTAACACCTGGAAGATATTATCATTTACAGTTATTATCGTTAGGTGGGCTCTGAAAAAGTAACATTTGATACTGGACTCGGGTCCCCCACAGCAGAGAGACATTTTAAATAACATTTCCTGCTCTTAAAGCACTCATGTACAAATGCTCAGTTACTCCTTGTTTAAAACAGACCATTTCTTTTTCTAAAGCACAGGAGTATTGCCTCACATAATAGCAAGCACTTTTGAAGTATAGCAAGTATTTAATTCTCTAAAATGCCAAAGGAGCTTTTACTCGGGGAAAGCAGCAGTAAGTTGGGAAATACAGAAGCTGATCTATTTTATTCGTATTTATATCCTTAAATTCATTCCCCAGGCTGCTTCAGCTTATGTAAGGTGTGGTGCAGCATTAGGGTCAATTTCATGGTACCCCTCCAGCCCAGGCCTAGCAGTTACCCACATTATAAACACCTCTGTTTGATGCCCAGACACAGCTCAGACGAAGACCACAAGCTCTGCTCAACGTTGTGGCCGGAAATGCACTCTGTGTGCTGGACATGCAATAAAAAGGCCAGAGCAATACATATCCTAAATTCACTTTGCTCTCCAAGCAAGTAGTGAGACTGATGGCTCCAAGTTTTGCTAAAGGAGTTAATAATAATAAAGACATTGTCACACATCCTGCTACAGGGTGCAGGCTCCACAGGTCCCAAAAGTAGCAGCTTTAACAGCTTTCCTAAGTAGAAAGAAGCCCTCAGGAGTAGCCCTAAATGTCAGTACAAATGTACCTCAAAGGGCTTTCAAGAATGGAATTTTCAAAAATTCAGGAGGAAACTCTGCAACACATGCACAGTTAGACATGAAATGGAAAATAACCTGACTAAATTAGAGGAGATTCTTGTGGAACAGCAAAGACACCTCCCTAAACGTAGTGTCCCCTCAATTTTTATTCTCCCCTTCCCCCACCAGATCAACATGAGACAGGTTCAAAAACATGAGTATTAGGATTACAGGCTGCCAGGACTAGAGACTATTAGAGAGAGTTATGATAGGAAGCAAAGCTAACCTTTATAAACCACTCTAACCCTACGTAATCAAATCAAATTTCTGTTTTAAAAACTGATCATATTAAGCTGTTCAAATAATAGGATATCTGCCAAAAAAAAAGTCCATTCAAGGATTTAAATCAGAGCATTTGCTATAGTTAGTCAAGTGTTTGTGAGTGTTTGCTGAAGACCACTTAAAAAAAAATCAGGGCATTAAAAACTAAACTTGATGGTTCAGTTGACCCAGCCTACATAAAACATTTGGATATGTTTTCTTTTTCATGTTTCATTCTGCTATCCATAAATCCATAAACGGGTCAACACTTTGCAAGCATTCTATCTCACCTCATATGTTTTCCACCAGAAGTCTGTAGGGAGTCTCTGCACATGTTTTATGAACACTGCCCCTCCTACCTATCATGCATAAGCCCATTACTGCACCCACATGAAATCTGATGAGGTGCTCACCCCATTTACAAGTAGTGCAAGTGAGGAGAGGAGCACTACGTGCTAAGTAAAGATGGTAGTAGACAATAGTAGATACAGAGCAGGGATTTGATTCTTGCATGACTGCTATTTTATGAGGCCACACAGTGAATTGCTTTTCAGCTGCATCACTCCAACTGAACAAATCTAGCCTGAGGTCTCCCCACTCACAAAGCAGTTTCTGCTACGCCTTCAACTCTGTCCAATGTTCTTTTACCAAATTATCCTTCTTCCATTACATTTCTAATATTTACCTATTTCTATTTTTGCAAATTCTCAAGCACTAGAGAAAAGCAGTACAGTCAAGTACACATCATCTTGACTTTACCACCATATCAACCTCACAGAAAAATTTACTTTTCAAAACAGCTCCCTCCAAGTAGGTCAACAATACCTTATAATGGGGAGACCCCAAAAGCCAGGCTAACCTGTGCTAACAGTTTCTCAGCCCATGTCACACTGCAATAGAAGTGGTCAAAAAGATGCCTGGTTTGCATCCTCCTCATTAAAGGGTAGGTGGAGGTGCAGTGGCAAAGTCTGGAAGGCTATTCCCACATAAAAATCTCTAATCTTTCCCTTCATGAGCACACAGTCCCCATTGATTCAGATCTGGACTCTATGCTAGCATAATTTTCCTACTATAATAAAATGGCAGAAACGAGTTTGAGTTACCTGAAATTCTGTTAAAATTATTAGTATTACTAGAGTATAAAACCTCATTTTAAATGTTAACAGTAAATATAATATTAAAAACTATATTTCAATAAAATAGAAATAGAATACTTCTCACTTCCCAGAATCAAAACACTAGTGAATGAAGAACATGTAGTAAGTTCTTAATATGAATCTCATGAAATTTGCAACATCTCAAAATTAATTCAAAGTGATTATATTCAAACTGAATTGGAATCAAATTCTTTCCTAAAGTCTGGAAGTTGTCTAAGATTATAAACAAAAGGAATTGTTTTGGGAAAAAACCCTAAAGTCTGTGAGAAATGTTTCCTAAACAGATCCACATTTATGTACTTTACTTGAACAGGACTGTGTACTGGGTTGAAAGGCTCCAGAAAGACAGATCCAGTTTGGAGACCAAAGTGCCTGTCAACTCTCAAGAATTCTTTTAGTACACAATCTGCTATTTTCCCAGCAAGAGGCACTAGCAGGGAAGCAGTGGCCAGATGAATTACCTGGGTGGGCAGTGGTAATTGGTATTATCGACAGTATCCTCTTCACGCTATTTTTTCTCTTCTCCTTATGAACACCAACTTAACATGCTCTTATTCACTTCTTCTTTCATCACCTGCTGCTCCAGTGTCCCAACCTGCTCTGGTTTTATTTGTATATGCCTTCCCTCTGTCACTCAATCCCAGTTTATCCCCTAACATCAGTCACTATTTACATTCCCTCCTGATGTTCATATTCTTCCTCAAAAATAAGAGATTAAACTGTAATATAAAAACTGGTAGCAAACCAGCTCAGGAAACTAAAATGCTATAGCATTTGAACAATTTACCTCACTGAATTTACTATGACTGCTTTAGAACAAGCAAGAAGAAGAAAACCAGACTGCACAATGGGCAACAGAGAACTACTCCAGAAGTCAACTATCAAATCAGGTAACTAGAACACAAACCCACAATTACCAATGACTGATCAATTCCAAACACCATTTTTTCTGTTCACTTCAGTCACACTTGGAATTTTAAGGAAGGTTTCATGTCATATTTATAGATGCTAAATTATGTTTTCATTAATGAAACAAGTTTACAACAGCTCAAGGATCCATCTGGCAAACATGATTGATTTGAACATAGCAAAACCTGTATATTTGACTGTGCCTGAGATAAAAATCTCAACTTCCTTTAAACCTGCCTGTCTGTGAAACTCAAGCAATGACACTGACCTCAGGTTTATTTTCACCACTTCATCCCCACTCACCAAACCCCACTAACACTAGATTATGGTATCAGTGATGAGAAAGTGGATTGCTATTATATCTATAAGCCATATTTGCTACCAGGACAATTATGTTACCTCAGAACGAGGCACAATAAACAATGGCCACCTCTAACGGCAGGTAAAAAGATGGTAGTTGGAGAAATCAATGCTGCTGGTTTGGAAGAGCCCAAAAATGTGTATGAGATTGTGGTAGTGCTCTTCATTACCAAGAGCTGGCAGGGATGTAGAAGACAACATTCCCAGCAGGAGAAGGTGGGCAAATGGAACTGACAAAGCTTGCACTGGTGCATCATCCTGCACGTGCAAACTGGTAGGGAGAGGGTCTCATGCTCACACATATGAGCTTTGGTATTCCAGCCTAAGAAAGCTTTCACTAAGGTAACTGGTATTCATCTGGCTTTTAGCAAGATGTTAAAATTCTCAGGGGAAAGAGAAGTTTGATCTCGTGTCATGGGATATGATTAATGATTCAGATACAGTTCTCACACGTGTGATTTAATGGTAAGAACTGCACAAACACAATGAATGTACTATTTTGACAGTGTTTCCTGAAGACTATTGATGTACCAAAAGTTGTTATCATTTCACTTGGTAGCAGTATCAGAATGCAACAGTTTTGCTATATCTGTCTATCTTATATGCATACATATGCACATATACAAATTATTTTTTATACACGCACACACATATATATACATACGATGCAAGCAGCCAAAGGAAATAGCATATGGACATGTTGGAGCTGCACTTCAGAAAACCAGTGCATAGAAAGGAGCCTCTATTCAAGGGCTCCATGATTTTGGTTGCCTTGGTTCTGCAGCCAGGTTGACATTTAAGGCAACATCTGACAGTAAGAATGCTCTCACTTGACACCTGAGTTAAATCTGCTCTTGTACTTTTATGTGCAGCTTTCACCCTGCACTTGTGTATACATAGCACCAAAATTAAGCTCTTGGTCCACCCAGCTGCCAAACCAGCCAACTGATGAACCAGATTTCAGACATGAAATCTGTCCATTCCAATGTACCATCACTATCCATGTTTCAAGTTCTTGGCCTTAGAGTAAAATCCTGCAATTAAATGCTGGAGGCCTGTCAACGGCACATCTTAATGAGCTGCCTGACTTCACGTATCAGCTCACCTGACCTAGAAGCTGCCAAGAAGTACACACATTTCTCAAAGTCTCTGGACCAGGTCAAGTATGGAGAGTAAACATGACATGAGAAATAAATCAAAAAGTGAAAATACTGCATAAAACAGGTAGTCAGTGTGAAAAAAAACCCCAGTAAACTGAGTCATAATGTACAGGTCACAAGTTCTTAAGTGACAGCACGGTGACCTCAAAATACCAGTTTGGTTTTACCTTGCACTGGCATTGTATTTCAATGGAGATCAAAAATCAAACACCGTCCTCCCTTTACTGTCTTGGCCTATCGTACTACATTTGGGTCACTTCTGGAAGAAATGCCAACACAAGTGAGTCTCAGTGGCTGATTTTACAAAAGCAGCAAATCTCCTTTCTATGCCAAATCAAAACCTAGGTTTTACTGTCAGAAAGGCAGGTTGAAAGGGATGTTAGGAACAAAAAAAGTGGAATTTGATTCAATTGATATGTAGAAAACCCAAGGCAATTCTGCCTTTCTTCCCACCCTTTGTGGTTCCATATGTCCATACCAGAAAATGGGATTCCTAAGTAAATGGGAAAGCTTTCTACACCTTAGAGGCAATGATATTTTTCAATTCAAAAGAATAAGTGATTTGTCTAATGCTCCTCATTTTGTCAGATATACCTCAGTTTCCTCTCTGGAGCACAAAACAAATACTAGAGAATAGGTGACTGACTTAACAACACACTGCAAGATATCCTATGCAAGCTTGACAGGAAAACCTAAAAGAATTGAGAAAAATATCAAACTGCTTCACAGCAAAGTCTACAGCCACTGTCCTGGAAAAAAAATCCAGTTTACCTGGAGAAGCTGCTAAAGAAGTGGTTTAAAAAAATTAGAACCAAAGCACTGCTACAAGTCTTTTCATAAGCTCTTTTCCCATATTACATTCAGACTTGTAAGACCCTTGCAACTGTGAAAAACCATTCCCATCTAGCTACTCCACACTGTTTAAGAGAACAACATAATTTTTATTCTTTCCAACAATTTTGCTGCTGCAATAGAGAAAGTCCTTTGTTTTCACTCAGTTTCTACCATTTTAGGTCTCTTTCCTAGTAATTAACTTAAGTGCATTTGCCTCTACCATTTCTGGCATGCAGCAACACGACACTGGCATGATTCTTGACATTTCAACTGCTTCTCACAGACCTGCATTAAAATCAATGAGTTTTGTCAACTTCATCTATTCCCTAATTAACAAGGGTACATCCAGCAGCACAGGCAGCAATGCCTTCTGTTTGTGTACTCAGGAAGATGACTTTGCATCAATTTACACGTTGCTTTAAACAGGAGTTTATCTTTACAGCGAGATCATTACTATGAACTTAACTCCCATAGCACCATTTTAGTGTCCTTCAGGGCTTAGTAAGAAGTTACGCAACTCAGCACTGTAAAATTTTCGTTTATCCAACAAGGATGGGTCTTGATTAAAAAAATCAGATAAAAGTGGCACAAAAAATGTACGTTGCATGCCTAAAAGTTTCCTCCATAACAGAAAGGAAAGCCTTTATGCTTAAATTTAGATCAGAAGGTAACTACTTCACAGGATACAAACTCAGGTTCATAGTCTCACTGTAGATGTGTTTAAACTATGCTTCCCCTCATTCTTAACTTTATTAATTGGAAGTCTGCAATTCTTCCATTCATTTGTGTCTGCAGAAAAACACTTAAATCATGGGCAATTACTTGACATTTTGAAGATATTTTGAGATACTTGGCTTTCACATCACAAAGGTTTATTACTTCACACAGCATTTAAAAACAAAGCCATTCCTTGTTCTCTATCCACTATTCTGAGCCACGATTTGTGAATGGATTACATTTGCGGGTGGGGGGGGAGAGAAGTGAGGGGGGAAAAGCCAACTAGAAAAGAGGAAGTTGTGCTTTTGAAAGTATCAAAGTGGAGTGCATGCTTTGCAGAGAAGTACAATTTCAGCAACAATTTTAGGTGAAATTTAACACAGAATAGCGTGCATTTCTAAACGAAGCATTTGCTTCCTTCGTGCAATTAACAGTGAGACTCAAGACATAAAATTTTAAATTAAAATCTGATAATTCACTATTCTAAAGTCATCTGCCACTTACCCTACTTAAAGTTCTAAAAACCCCACGGATTCCCAGGACGAAGTAACCAGTAATATAAAAATTCATTGTCACGTTTTTGCATTACAACAACCCTGCCCCACAAGTCTTGTCATCTTTCACTTCGCCTTGCTGCAAGGAACGAGTGCAGCATTTCTTCATCTCATCCATAAAATGGTTTCGGTCCCCTCCAAGAGGGAAAAAGAACAGACGGCTTCTACAGGAGGGAAAGCAATCTTTGGAAAAATCAAGATGTGTGGGAAACAGCAAAAGTCCTTGGGCTCAGAAACGCAGCTTCGAAACACCTGGCAGTAAATCAATGTCACCCATTTCGCCGTAATCCCTCAAGTCACTTTTATGAAGATTACTTCCTGCAGTGCATTCCTCGCCCTGCTCCCTCCCCGGCCGACAAGGACTCCAGCACAGAGCACTCCGGGAAGCCGCACCGCGCACACGGCACCGGCGCCGCGACAGCGGGAGCGGACCGGGGCGCGGGTCACGCCTGGCACAACTGTTTCGCTACCAGCCCTGACTCCGGCCCCGCTCCCGATTCCCTGCCAGCGCCACAACTTTCTTTCCCCGTGCCCCTCGGAGAGTCCTGCCGCAACTCCAAGGGATGGGGGGAACTGCCGCCGCCCCGTTCCCGAGGTCTCCGCCGCAGGGGACACCCCAGCGCCGGCACCGCCGCTCGCTCCCGGCGTTTCCCTTCTCCCGCGCCGCGGTGGCGACCCCTCACGCTCCCTCCGACCTGCCACAGCGTGTCCCGTCCGCACCGCCTCCCTCTCTCTCCCCCTGCCTCCCTGCTCGGCTCCCGGGGCGGCCGCGGCTGCCGGCTCCCTGCGGGGAACAGCCAGGGGCGCAACTTCGCGGAGTGGCGGAGCAGGGGGCGGGCGGCGGGGCCCTCCCGCCGTCCCCGCGGCCAGGGCGCAGGGAACCCGCGGGTCTCCCCCGCCGCGGCTCATGGCGCGGCGCTTTCCCGCCTCCCCGTCCCGCCCGGCGGCGGCGGCGACTGACCAGGGGTCGAACTCGTGGATGATGCTCTCGAAGCGGATGACGGCGAAGAGCCGGGAGCTGAATCCAGCCAGCCAGGCCAGGAAGAGGATGGTGAAGGAGAGCAGGGACTGCCAGCCCGCCGGCTGCGACAGGCCCCCCGACAGGCCGCCGCCCGCCCCGGCGCGGCTGTGGAGCGGCGCCGCGGAGTTGGCGGCGGGTCTGTGCTTGTGGTCGGGGGCCGAGTGCTCCGCCATGTTGTACCCGGGGCTCCCTCGCAGCCTCTCCCTCCGCCCGGCGCGTGCGGGGAGGAGGAGGCGGAGGAGGGGAGGAGAGGAGGGAGGAAGGGCAGGGGGCGGGGAGCTCGGC
Source organism: Zonotrichia albicollis (assembly GCF_047830755.1). NCBI lineage: Eukaryota > Metazoa > Chordata > Aves > Passeriformes > Passerellidae > Zonotrichia > Zonotrichia albicollis. Next base: position 41,603,130 of record NC_133819.1, on the reverse strand, counting down.
AAGGGGCGGGGCGGAGCCCGCCCGCTCTTGCTCGGCGCTCCTCGCTGTCTCCCCGCCGCCTCCTGGCGCAGCCGGGCTCTGCCGCTGCCTTCTCCTCCCGCGGCCGCCGTCACCGTCCCCCGGCGCGGGGGGGAGAACGGCGCGGCGCGCGCCAGCCCGGGGGGCGGGGCCATCGACAGCACGGGGGCGGGGTCAGGGAGCCGGAGGGGCGGGGCTGGAGACGGCCCGGGGCGCGCGCGCGGCTCCGAGGGGCAGCGCCGGGGTGGGGAGGGAGCTCTGCCAGCAGGGCGCTGCGGACGGGGCCCGGGCGGGAGGGACAGGGGCGGATCGCGGCTCCCGTCCTCCCTTCTTCCCGAGCGGGCCGTTTGACATTGCCGCCCCTCCGGAGCGGGAGGAGCTACCGGGGGAGGGCGGGACTCCCAGGAGAAGGCGATGGGGCGGGACCGATCCCCTCGGGTAGCGCCCTCTTAACAGGAACTCCGGTGACGGCCTGTCACGGAGCGACAGGTATTTAAAAGGGGCGGGTCATCCCCGAGTAGCCAATCGGAGCGGCACGGCCCCGCGCGGTGCCGGCCGTTGGGGCAGTTGACTGGCAGTCGTTTGGTCCAGTCGGAGCGCGGCGTGCGAGTCACGTGGGCGCCCCCGGCGCCGTGCCCGGGCGCTGCGGTGCGTGTGGGCCGGCGGGTGGCGCCGCTCCCGGCGTGCTCCGGAGCGGCGCGGAGCGGAGCATGCCGGGAGTTGTAGTCCCCCGTGCGGGGGCGCGGCGAGCCCTGGTAACTCCGTTTGCTAGGAACGTTTATTTGTCCCGGTGGAAACTGCGATGGCTGGCGCTGAGTGATGTCGGAGAGCTTTGCCCTCATGCAGTTGAGAGGAGTAGCTTAGGGCAAGGTCAGGGAGAGCCTTGCATGTGCCACTTGCCTCAGCTGGGAGCATTTTTATGGAATCCATCAGTGCATTAGGTTGGAAGAGACCATGGAGGTCATCGAGTCCAACCTGTGGCCAAACACCACCATGTCAACTCGGCCATGGCACATGGAGCCAGATCCAGCCTTTCCTAAACACTCTTCATTCCAGGGATGATGACTCTACCACGCACAGTGACCAGCAAATGGACACCTTGGCTTTTTTGGGAGGATGGGATTGTTTGGGTTTTTTAAGTTGTCTTTTAGGAGTTTTCCCTTTGAAATGGTATTTGAGAGCCTTTTTAACTCCCTCAAATATTTTGCAAAACATGTGGCTATAAGGAGTAGGTGGAGAAAACTGAAGGCTTCCAGGGTTGCACATGCCTCATCAGCTTGAGGCATGCTGGCCTTTTTTCTACTCTGAGATGGCAGGGGACAGCCTGCTTTTAGAAAAAGTGTGTTATTAAACACTGGCAGAATAAAAAACTACGTGGCTCTTTGCATTGATCACACAAACAACATATGTTTTATGGTTTTTATGCAGGGCTTCAGTTTTGAAATTAAATAGCTCATGTTTGTTGTCTGAAGTCAGGGCATTCCCTTTGATGCACAAATGTGGCTCTTCAAAGGTCATGAAGACTTGCAGTTCAATTTCAGCAGTATGGATGGGGACCATACTGGGTCTTAGTTGACTAATACAATTCTAATTAGTCCTTGCTGTTGTCTCTAGCTTTATTTGTTCAGCAGAGGAAGAAAACAGTAGGTTTCTTTCTATGCACAGTAGAAACCTTCCTATTACAGAATCCTAGAATGGTTTGGGTTGGAAGGGACATTTAATATTATCTACTTTCAGCCTTCATTCTATGAACAGAAGCATTTTCCACTAGACGAGGTTACTCAAAGCCTCATCCAACCTGGCCTTGAACACTTGGGTCATCCTTCAGCTTCTCTGGGCAACCTGTTCCAGTGGTTCACCACCCTCACAGTAAAGAATTTCTTTCTAGCATACAATTTAGACCTACTTCCTCTTGGTTTAAAGCAATTCCCACTTGTCCTCTCACTACCTGCCCTTGTAAAAAGTCCCTCTCCAGCTCTCTTGTAGGGCCCCCTCAGGTACAGGAAGGTGCTCTGAGATCTCCCTGGAGACTCCTCTCCTCCAGGCTGAAAAGCCCCAACTCTCTCAGCCTGTCTCCATAGGAGGAGTGTTCCAGCCCTCTGATTATTTCTGTGAGCCTCCTCTGGACTCATTCCAGCAGGTCCATGGCACTGCTGTGCTGGGACCCCACAACTGGATTCTGCCCTCCATTGAAGTGGAAAGCTCTGTTCAACAATCCTTAGAGAATGTAGCAATTTTTCCTCAATGCCTGCATTATCCAAGGGGAGTGACTTGGTCACTGTGTTTGAAAGCAGAGGAACTGTATTGTCAGGTGTATCATGTGTAGGTTTTGATCTGAGCGCTTTGATATGCTGTTGCTCCTAGAGGACTCCATTTCACACAGCCACAGAATGAGGCTTAGGAAAACTTCTGGAAGATTTTGAGTTTCAGTTTTGCTGAATCTGGCTTTTAAAAGGCTAAATTTTTGTGAGGTGGGGATTTTTTGTTTGTGTTGATTGTGATTTGTTTGTCATTGCTTTTTTACACACTGTATTCTTTCTTGCTTAAATAGGCCAATAATATGTTAGAGATAGACATTTGCCCCTTTTCTGGTGTTGTCAGTGAGGCTTTTTTAATGAGCTGACCAGCTGGCATTTCAAGTGAAGGATTTGTTTTTTAATTGGTTCATGAGTGCAGAGTAAACGCGAGCAGAAATTTGCAACTATCAAGTGTTTTCTAAAAGGTACTGGCTGGTTTTACAGCAGACTCAGTCCTGATCTACTTTTCTGGATTTCTATTCTGTCAGTTGGCATCCTGCTTTTGGAACAGCAGTTCAGGCTTAACGATGCAGCAGAGGAGCTGTTTCAAATGGCAGTGTTGGACGCTGAGAGAATACCTTTGTGTTTTCTTTCCTTCCTGACCGTTTTTCTCGATGTTAAGGAGCCAAAAAGGACCCATGATTCATATTAGCTGGGGAAAAAATGTGTATATCAGAGCTTTTTTTATGTATAATTTACTACCAATGTTAACTTTCCTTGATTTGGAATCTGATTTATTTAAAAATTATTGCAGATCATGGTGTGGATAAGGTTATGTGGTGTTTACTTTAAATTTCAGTGCTATAACTTTTACTTGCAACAGGGAGGTTATATCATTCTGAGTGTACTGTCAGAGTTAGATCAGACAATTTTTTGAGCATAGACAAGCCCAGACAATGTGATTTATTTGAATGCTGACTAATGGTAAAGTGTTTCTTTGTCATTGGTAACAAATTATATTGTTGCCTATTTATTTTCAAACTGTTCAAAAGTCTGTACTCTTGAATATCTCAGAGCTCGGGCAATGAAATTTAGTGGCAGCAAAAGCACAGTTCTAGTAAAAGCTTTTATTAATGTTTCTGTAAATTTATTGTTTGAATTGAAATAAGGCTTAATAGTCTTATGATAAAATCAATCAAACAAATGCAGACAGATGGAAATTAAGAGACTCCTGTAGGTAGATGGAAAGATTCAGTAGGTTTGGTACTACATGGCCATGACAGCAATGGAAAGGACATTTCTGTAGAGGAGATGCAAAAGGTGCCTACTGGAAACTGCATTCAACCCACACTCATAGCTTGATAGGCAAGGACATTTTCCATTTCTCTCTTTTTATTTTATCTTATTTTATTTTTACTTCCTCCATCCCCCCACCCCATCCTCTTGTGTTCTTTGATTTGTTTCAAGGTAATTTGGTTTGATTTGTTCCACTGTGTGTGGTGGTGCATTCTGTGAACACAAAACCCCACAAAAATGTCCACATTAGTGATTGAGAAGTTGACTTTGCATAGTGATTATGAACCATTTTGTGTATAGAAAATCAGTTTCCTATTCTGAGCGTGTAAAATAATGGCCAAATGCCTTAAGGAAAGAAAAAAGTCTTTAATTTCCAAGTTTCCTTAATAGTGGAATTATTCAGGGGATAATGCCAAATGCAGAATTCATATTATGGTTGTACAAACTAGAAAATCTTGAAAGCTGTGGATCTGCATATAGGAAAATGTCAAATGAGAACTTTTCATTCCTCAACAAGAGCTACCATGTGTCAGTACTGCTGAAAGAATGACAGCAAAATTCCTGCAGAAAAAAACTGCACATGGACACATCCAGTAAATCAATTATTAATCAGAAGTACACAGACTCATGGTTCATATTCTCACCAAACTTCATTAGCAACAATTCAGCAGTGTTTAGTAACAGGAGTAGACAATGTAGTTTAGAAAGCCATTTGAAGAGCTGTTCAGGTTTGAAGTGAGTAAACAAGTCTCTTAAGCAGTTTTTCCAACTTTTTGTTCCTGTTTGTGCAGCTGAACAGTTGTTAAGCTTGATATTAATATATTTGGAGGATGGCTTTAGAAATTAATGACACAATATCTCCTGAAATGAAAAATATTAAAGTAGTACACTTAAGCATAATTTGGTGTGGTGGAAGATACTTGATTTCAGCAATGTGCTCAGATGGTCATTGATTTAAAAATGTTCAAATGAGAGAAAACATAACCCTATTGCCTGAAATTATCTTTGGGAACCTGAAGTTTAATACACTTAAAAAATCACCATCTATTAGTCTCCATATAGACAAAAATGACGTGAAGTTACTCTAATTGTAAAATGGATTTTATTGAGCAGCTGCGAGCCTTTGTGGATATGTGTAAATCACTTAAGCAGTGATACAAGATGGTCTGTAAAGAGTTTTGCACCTGTGTAACTATAATAATGTTTGTAATTGATTTGAGTAGAAATTGCATAACTGGTGTGTTTAGACAAGGCCTTCATCTGGCATTTAATTCAATAACAGGAGAATCTCAGACCTTACAGTGTTTTATTAGTGATTCCTTCTTTTCTTTCCAGTAGTTGAAATGTGGTGATGTTGCTCCTCTGCTTCTTAATTATTCTGCTTTAATTTGCCTTTCCCATGACCTATACTGTGGCAAAAATCAGTCCAGTCTGCATGCACAGATCTGCTTTTTTGCTCTCCCTAGCCAATCCCTGACGTAATCATCTGCCACCATAACCTTTTGCATCAACCTGCCTTTACTTGTGAAAAAAATGGGGCTTTTCTATCTGCTGGGCTGGTGCCAGCCCTGCTAAATCTTCATCCCTTGTTAAAAAACTGAAGGAGAGACACACACTGGGCCTTTCTTTGAATAAATAAAAAATGCCATACTCAACGTTCTACGTGTGTATTTTCTCACCCACATACATAAATGTTGTGCAACATTTAAAACCTGTGGACCTCTGAAGTACCTATCTTGAAACATGTTTTGTCATCTGTAGTGTTTGCAAGCACCTTAACCAGAATTTCATTGTTCTTGGCAAATCCTGCACTCAAGTGTTTTTACAAAACTTTCATTTTATTCTTTCTGTTAAGAAGGAGAGTACAGCCTTGGGGATGATCAAAAAGAAGTTTTAAAAAAGGCCATTTTCTTCAGGGACATCACTAAATGGCTCATCTGAAGAGTGATGTTTAACATGTAAATGCTAGGTACCTAGGTGTTGTAGATAGTGGGTCTTATTAAAATATTTTGTTGGAACAGCAAAGCTGCTCAGGGAACCAGGCTGGAGGGTAAAGCCAACCTCTGGGGAGTGGAGTAAAAGTTATATTCAGTTTAAGAATATGAGATCTCTCTTTGTTTAGTCACAATTAAGGTGAAATTTGTTGAAGTGAGAGGGGAGAAAAGAGTACAGGAAAGGCATTCTGCTGTTTGCTGTAACACCAGCTGCTGTAAGGGGTAAGATGTGTGGAAACAGCAAAAAACAGAGGGGCAGAGAGGAAAAAAAATTTTTTAAAGTCATTTAAAGCCTGTTGAAATCAATGGGAGATTTTTCTTGGTAGCATGTTGATCATCCTTGACTTGAATTTTTCTTCCTTGCCTCCCTCACCAGAAAATTCCACATAGTTTCTGGTAGAAATTGAATGCAGGGGAAGAGGGAAGAGATTTTATTTTTACATTGTCTGTGAACTGTTGCCATAATTCATTGAAGCTTAGCTCTTCTGATTTTAGTTTGGCTGATAAATTTGAGCAAGTTGTTTAAGTTGGAAAATTCTTCCGCAGTATCAAAGAATATTTCAGTAGGTGGTAAAAAAGAAAATCACATAGTAAAATATCAGCAAAGAATTCCCCATCCCTGGAAGTTTCACTGTAAGTATTGTGCAGTATTTTTCCATAATTGGGTTTATAGTCTAAATGTGCACAGCCTTGAGGAAAGAAAATTTTAAAGATTGTTTCTAGCGCTTTTCTCTTGGTAGCAATTCAGACTAATTGTCTCCTTGCTGTTTTCTAGACTACTTGTAGGTATTTTTCTGGTCAACTGCTGCATTAATAACTGCATTAAAATTGTAAAAGAATTTAAGTCACATTGTTGTGGAATAAACTGTGTCAAAATGCACTATGCAATACAAAATAGGAGCTTATGGGTGCTTTGGGATAATATAATTTCAAACTTTCCTTGCATGTAGATCTGAAGTGAGGACTCCATCATTGTCAAGAAGACAACTCAGCAATGACTACTTTGACTTTATATCACTTGGATTTCTTTGGCTTCCTCAGCAGCAGCAAATGATTAGAGGATTCAGAAGTGAAAAACTGATGTACTGAGGTGAAGTTACTATGAGGTTTTTATTGCTGTCTGTCCACATGTGAACTGAGACAGCACATTCTGTGATATATAATCTGTAGGCTTCAGGTCCCCAGCAATCTCTTTTTGCAAATGACTCTAGTGCCTGAATCCTAGATTTATTGTTATCCAGTTGAATTTCTGGGTTTTTTTGGTTGTTTTTTCCCCCTTATCATATGTGTTCTGAAACAATGAATCTTAATGTTTAAAATCCTATCCTGGGGAAACTGACCCCACAGTAATTAATCTAATCCTTACTGCTAAACTCTCTTCTTATGCCTTCTTCTCTTAAATATTGTTCCACTTTATACATTTTAGAACATTGTAATCCCTATTGATACTCTATGCCATTTCCTTATACATCCTCCCAGTTTATTACTGATATTTGCTCCCAGACATAAAAAAATCATAGTATTTCCAATTAATTTGTTTAGAATGGATTTCTAGTTGCTAAAGGAAAGCAGACACATAAATTTGATGCAAAAATAAAGATCCTTTTCTTATTTGACTGTAGCAGAAGTACTGATGCAAAAGCAGGACCAGGGGACAGACTCTTCTGCCAAAGCAGCCAAGACACTGTTAAAGGCAGGGTTCATTCTCCTTCTTTGACATGGCAATCAGCAAGTAATACAGCATTAATGGAACAAGCCATGTCATACCTTTTAAAAGCCTCTTTGTTGTCTTCTGGTGTGAATTCTGTCCTCTAAAATTTTTCCTGGTTTTTGCTGTTGTGCTCTCTGTACTTCTACATTTAGAGATTGGGAGGGAGGAGGAGTTGCATGGAGTTGTCCTAAACACAAAGATACAAAATTGCCTTACAAATGCTGATGTAGTAACTCTGCTGCCCTGACACATGCATTCAGCCTCCCCGGTCTCTCCCTTCTCCCATCTTGTTTGGTATTGTGCCATTTATTTTTACATGGAACCAATGTTGCTTGAGATCATCCAAAATTGCCAAGACAGGTGTAATAACCCTGATTTCAATACTCTTCCTTTCTGAGCTAGGAAAGATGCACTTTGGTTTTGCATGAAGGACTACACTCAGTAGTGCTTTGGCTTCTTTATGCCATGGATTTGGTGCCAAATTACTGACCTTCAAAATTATAAGGGTGAGAGATTGGAAAAATCTTCCAACTGTTCCCTGTACATATGCCTCAAGTGTGGACCTTTACGTACAGTATTTGAGATTCAACGTGAGATCCTTTCCAATCCCATAAGCTACTGCAGGGATATCTGCCATGGAGCACTTCTTCCCCTTCCTTCTCCTTGGAACTTGGTGTTCTCTTTGTTGTTTCTAACTCTTTTCTAACTCTTCCTCTCTCTAGCTGATGCCTTGTATTTCTTGGATATATTTCAACTTGGCTCTTGGGCTCAGCCTTGATTTTTAGTGGATCCACTGTAAAGCTTTCTGGAGCCACAAGTGTCTGACACAGACCCTGACCTCTTCCCACAGGTTTCCAAGTCCACACAAGCAAGCTGGATAGGGAATGTGACCAAGCTATCTGCATCATGATATCTTTTAGCTGGTTACCAGGACTTTTTTTTACTTTATTCAAATGTCTTTCTGTTACATACTGTTCTGTTTATACAATATCATGTATTCAATATTGTGTTTGGAAGCTGTATGTATTTCTGGAGTCACACAGCTTTTGAAAAGATCCTATTTCTTAATATTGAGAATAAATTAAGGAATTTCTAAGGTAATGGCCTCTTTTTTAAGGAAAATACCCCCGTTATCTTACAAGGTTCTTTAATTTGCTGAATTAGTTCTACTTACATCTCCTTCATGCGACTTCCACCTGAAGCAGAGATATACTTCATGATTTTTATTGCAGGCAGATGGTAAGATTTGTGTGGAGATTCTAGACAATTTTTATTGGGCTGTTAATTACTAGCATTTGAATTATTAGTATAGAATTATGCTAATATTTTGTTATTTCTGCAACAGTTACCCTTCTTCTGGAGAGAAACGTGACTTGTGACTTTCTAGTTTTCGTCATTAGCTCATTGTGGTAGGTAACAACAAAGAGAAGACAGTGTTCAAATGCTCTTTCAAAGGCAGTAGAGTAATTCTGCCAGGCTTAGAAAAAATGCAGTGTCATTTCACTGCAGTCCCACCACCCTACTGTGACCTGTGGCTTAATGTGCACTGTCCAAACCTGGACTGTCAAGTATAAGTTGTATATAGTTTCTTCTAATGTGATAGGAGAAAAATTTTATTAAACAGGCAGCACAGCTTCTCACAGCTAGAGACTAGAAAAGCTGTGAATATTCAGTACAAAGATTGATCATCTTTTACTTAATTCTCTATTTTAGTTGAGAATGAGATATGCCTCTGAAGATCAGCCAGGTCCTCCAGAGTATTATACGCCCTGTCTGTCAGCTTATATATTATACAATTATTATACAATATACATATACAATACACTTTTGTTTCGGAGTCCTATAGAGGCTCCTAAAAATCCAGAAATGCCAGGTCAAACCCTGAGTGCTTTTAGGCATACAAACCCGACTTATATAAATTTTTGATCATAAAAAGTTTTCTCTCTCTGTTACATATTAGAACAATCTAAAGAATGACAGATCCCCGGTAGGATGAAAAGTTGAAATATCAATATTTTAGTTACTCTGCCTCCATATGGTATTATTATCCTTTTACTCATACACCCAACATTATGGCAGCTAGTTTCTTGAAAAGGAAGCAGAAGCAATCAGCTTCCTAAGCACTAGTGTGAGGTAGGTCTGTAAGAAATGCCTATGCTAAAGGATGAGAGATATAATCATGGCTTGTTCTACCCATCCATGCTTGAGAAATTAATACCTCTCAAAGCAGGTTTTTAATTTGGTAATTAGATATTCTTGTGCTTGATCTTAAGTTAATTTTGGAAGTAGTACTCTTGTAATTTCTAACCATCACTTTTTATTAACTCTTGGGAAGCCACACTTTTGTGTATTGGGAGATTAAGTGTAATCAGATTCCATCTCACTAAAGCACTGCTATGTAAACTACTTCACCTTCTGTTTAACTGAGAAACTGAACATGGAGAGGCTTTATGTTAACAAGGAAAGGATGAATATTTAAATTGGCCAGAATGGTATTATGGCTCTTCTGAGCCTCTTAGTACATAGTTACTGGCATTGCCTCGTTGCCTTTGCTTATGTTGTCCTTATTTTCAGGCATCTGCAAGGATTGGGAAATGCTCTGGAGTTATGAATAATACACCAGTAGAAGGGTTGGGATGCTAAGTGTTCAAAACAAGCTCATCAGGGTGTGTGTGTCATGAGCAAACAAACGCTGCGTTTCTGCCCACCTTTCTAGTCAACTCTGAATTTTTGAAAAATACAGTTTCTGAGGCCTAACTTACCTGTGGCAGAGCCTTTTCCCACTGGAGGAATAGAGACCAGTTCTTTTGGTAACAATTCTGTTTACAATTTTCAGACTGGTCAGTGGACCCTCATAACGGCTGCCTACAAGGAGTTTGCCAAGCACCCACGCCCAAGGACCTTCGATTGACTGGACAAACTGCTCTTCTTTGGAAAATGAAAAGTGAAAAGAGCTGAAGACTGTTATTCTGTTGCAATGATTGTGCTCTTGGTCTAGTGCAGAGTATCCTCCTGTAAGCAAGGAGCTGCCCAAGTCATGTCTGCTGATGAACAGAATTTACACTTAGAGTAAAAGAACTGTAAAGATGTGGTAGTGTATTTCGCATTTTAGACTCTGTTTTAAATGTCTGTCCTGAAACCTAATAACATCTGTGTTTTGTAGGGCTCTGAAGAACAGAAGTGCAGATTGGCAGATGTTTCAATCTGATGGGAGCTGAAATTTTATTCTTAAACCATTAATACTAAATAGACCTAAATTTCCTGCACTTCAGCTGTGTTGCAAGAGAATTGATTGTGATATTTGAGACCGAAAAGAAAAAAAACTATGATGGTAGTTGTTGAAAATTTTTCTTCAGTTTTAGAGAAATGTAAGAAATATTTTATACCAAAACTACTCTCCTATGCTTATGGTGGAGTGAAAAGAAAAATGCCTGTGCCTTAAGGAGCACATGTGAAATTATCAGCAGGCACATTCTTGGTGCTTAGCTACTTGGTTAATCTAAGAACTTGCCCACTGTAAGAGAGTTAAACATTTCTTGCAGTGAGTTTTCAAATTCTTTTGAAGATAGAGTTGCTTGGATTCTGATCAGACTGAATCCGTGGTAAAAGAACTGGAATTATGAGATGAGAAAAATTTGTAAATTTTCCTATAAGAATTTCTATCTACGTGCTGTGAATTGTTGCCAGAGCACAGTTACAGTGATGTATCTGTTGGTTTTGTGTCTTTTATGTCATGTCCTTCCTAGAAGCCAGGAAGATGCTGGTGCTACTGACTGTTAGTCAGGATCAGAGTGATGGCCTCTTGCAGAAGCACTTTGGCTTAGTTACTGAATCAAAAAACATCTTTCTTGGCAGTGTTATTGGCAGTTTTCTAGGTATATTTTTAAAATATCTTTTTTTCCCCTCTAAGATAGTTAATGGATGATGTCTGAAAAAAATTGCTGTGCTTCCTCTAGAGATCAGGATATCTTGGACATTTGTGTTTTGGTTATTTATCAGGGTGCAATTTCTCTCTAGAAATGGATGAGGTGAGAATACCTGCAGATTTTGGGTGATAGGGAAAAGTTGCCAATGAGTTGGGAATATTTTTATCAGATCTATTTTATGAAATCTATTTTTTATGTTTTATTTGAAGACAGTAATTTTAAAGTCATTAAAATGTGTAATTCTTAAGTTCAACACTTGAGCTTGTATTTCTCTTTGAGCATGTGAATAACCCCAATAAAGTGCACAAAGGTAATCTTATGCTGAAGTATTTTTGCTGAATCACGTCCCTAGAAAATTTGATACATGCAAATAAAAACATATCTAAATATATGAGCATTGTTCCCAGATTTGGTAGAAATATTTCTGCTTTCTATATGTACTTCCTTATAATAAGTTTCCCTTGAATGCAGTTTGAATATAATTTTGCTGTTCAGCAATCCAGATGCAAGAAACATGCCATAAATATCTTGTCCTTCTCTCCCTCCCCCAAAGTTGCATTTGGCAAGTGTATCATGCTATATATTGATGTTACTATTTTATAAAGAATTTATAAAATCTTGGACAGTAATGACATTTTTGCACTGTTCCATAAGCACAGAGAAAGTGCAAGACCACTTACTCTCCTACTCCAATCCAATATAATATTAATCATTATGTCCAAGAAACTCTATTATCACTCTGGAAACAGGATTAAACCATCCTTGTCCCTAAGAGTTTTTCATAATTCATTTAGGATGAATCAGCCCACAGGAGTGGACTGATTTAAATTTTTAGTTTTGTTGACTGGGGTGTATAAGCTCTCAAGAAAGTGAATGGGATATATCCTGAGGAGGGTAAGTTTATGAGGAACCTGATGCTGCTCAAGGCTTACCAAGTAGTAATAAAGAGTAGCTGATAGGCATAGGCAGTGCACAGCCCAGTTATTACTCTTTCTGTCCAATAGGAATCTCTCTATGGTTCCAGGATATGACCCTTTTATTCCCTGCGGAGAGGAGAAAGCCAGAGCTGGACCTGCATATCACAGCTCTCTGCTGTAAGAGTTGAGTAGCTGGGGTCATGCAGAGTAGTGTCTGCTAACATTTCCATGGGAGGATTTGAAACTGGGATCCCAGGAGTCCTTTTGAGACAGGGATCAATGACTGAGACTCCCTGTTCAGTCTGTTTTCCTTGGGGTTGTAGGTGCCAGAACTGCACGGCAGAGCAGCTCTCTTGTGAAAGGTTGTAGGTGGAGCTCCAGGTGACAATGTTAAATTTAGGTATTTTGGTCAACATCCCAAGTGAGGCTGGAAAGCCTCCAGGCCATTGTGTCATTTCAGGAATTCTCACTGATGTTATCAGTCACTGATGTGATTGCTCTAAACACACCAGTAGATTTACACTCCAATTTGGCTTGAATACCTGTTGTGTACCCTTTGTTTACCTGTGTGTCTTTGCTCTGGGCATCACAGCAAGTTGTGTTGGACCATGACCAAATGCAAATGTGTCAGAGTCATGTTTTAGAAGCATAATTATGATACTGTACTTGTGAAATGGTGCTTAATTATAAATAATTAGTTTTATTTTGTTGCAATTTTAGAATCGTTAATGGACTAGTCAGAGTTTTCAACCTTAGTGTCTCCTGGAATAAGGAAGGACAGAGTTTTCAAAAGATGCTCTTTTCATTGGTTAAAAAAATTATCAGTCGTCTTCATTTACTATATGAATAATGGGTTCTAGAGATGGGAAGGAGTTATTACTTTATGTAGTCCATTGCCTTCCCCAGGAAAATGGTTTTCTGCCATAAACTTTTCCAGTGCTTTGGGAAATTTAGTTTTAAATATCTTTGCAAATAAACAGCATTTTCACTGCTTCTCTAGGTAAGTTATTGAACACCTTTTTTTTTCCCCCCCAAGCGATTTAATTGTATTTTACTTTCTATTTATCATACATATATAGATAGCTAGATGGATGCAGATATCTTTTAAAAGACAGAAATTTGTTATCTGAGATTTTCTGGGTTAGATAGAGAAAAAAAAAGTTCTTTCCAGTCCAGTGCTGTAGATACCCAATGCCTCAGCAAATTTTGAGGTTTTGCAATTATGTTTTCATATCTATTTTGTTGCAGTAAGAATCCCGTGAAGTCTGAGAGAGGATATGCAATTGAAAAAATTCTTTCTAATACATCTTGGCTGAAAAAAAAGGGTCTCCTATTACCATGACTACTTATCACAGCAATTTTGCATACTGCTAATTGCAATGACAGGTAAGCAAAACGAGACTTGTGAATTATATCTCTGTATTTTAAATTAATGATTACGTCTTTGCTACTGTCCTTAGTAAATTTTGCTCTCAGGCACTGCAGATCTTTGTAGGCATTCCTTCTGAACTAACAGTGTTATTGTTGAAACAAATTGCACTGGTCTTCTTCTTTTAATCTCTCTAAAATGTTAAAGATCAAGTAAAGGAAAACATTTTAGAGGCACAAAAATCTAGCATTCGCTTTCATTTTGTTTCACCTTTAATCAAACAGTAACTGCTCCTGCTTGAAGTGTTTTTGTAGCACGTCTATTTGTCCAGAAATATAATGATTTGTCACCTCTTTGGGACAACTTATGTGATAACAATGACTTACTGTGTAAGACTCTACAACGAGGGGGTGATTAAAAGGAATTTCAGAACAGAAAACAGGTCAGTTTAAGAAAATAAGCCTAAACATATAACCTGCTAACAGTTCATATCAAAATAAAGATAGCATCCTTTATTTTAAAATTTATATATATCTTTCATATTTAAAGTTTTAAAATAATATTTTTATTAATTTCCTGAATAGCTAGAATCCAAATAGATAAAGGTCTTCCAATAATTTTTTTATTCTTGGTAGTAGAATCATTCATGGTTAAAATTTGGCAGGCTTAAGTTCCTTAATAAATGGTATCTTAATGAAATCACACGATTGACTATATAGCTGTAGATCAATTCATGACCAAAAAAAGGATTTGAAACTGCTATTGCCTTCATCCCTTAATTTCATACAACAAAATTATGGTATTTCCCCTCAGAAATGATAAAGTTCTTAAGAAACTGATCTGCTGCCCTCCCTTCCCAAAAATATTTTTGGGACTTATGTGCATGCCAAAATATTTGAAGTACTTAATGAACTTGAAATAAGTTGTATCTGACTTTTATATACTTTCTTTTCCAAGGATTTCAGCTTTATCCATAGAATATCTATAGAGATATTTTGCTCAAAATAAAACCAGAACTGAGGTAGAAATGAATCCATAAGGAAGCAGTGCTCCCATCTGAGTTGTCATTTGCTACCTTTGGTTGTCAAAATTGCTGAGCAAAGTATGTAAATGAGCAAGCTTGTTGCCCAGAAAGTTAAAGATAGAAATCTTCAGAATTTGTGCATTCCTGTGAGAAGCCTTTTGGATCCGTTTCTTGTGAGAAATCTTCCCACCAAATCTTCAGATGGAACTGAGGAAACATAATGTATTTAATTGATTAGGAATTCACTGGATAACCAGTAGTGGTGAGATCTCTAACCACCATGAGTAAATGTGATTAGATGCTAAAAAATTACTGAATTTTCATTAATCAGACTTTATGTCCAAATGCAATTTCCAGAAAGTAAAATCTTATTTCCTTTACAAATTTGTCTTTGTCTCTTTCTGCTCTTATCCTGAGCAATTTTTAATTTCCAAAGCTGATGAATATCTGCAGTCATCTCTCATACCATACATCTACACTCCAGTCTAACAATGTAGCTATAGCTCCTCCAAACCTGAGCTGGCTTTAAAATTGCTCTTGTGGGTACCCAGCACAGTGTAGCCAGACAGGGGCTTGGAGTTTAATTTAGGCTGTTTGATTTAGGCTTTAACAGTCTGTGCTGAGACTCCTCCTGCCTCGGGATGGACTTTTGTCAGTCACTAAATTGGCTGGATAAGTCAGCTTGGATCT
This sequence comes from Zonotrichia albicollis, assembly GCF_047830755.1. Lineage (NCBI taxonomy): Eukaryota > Metazoa > Chordata > Aves > Passeriformes > Passerellidae > Zonotrichia > Zonotrichia albicollis. The sequence goes on along the minus strand of NC_133819.1, from coordinate 41,587,948 downwards.
GTACATCCAAGCTACCCTGCCTAGTGTCATACCAGCATTTTCTTCATGCCACTGGAAGTTGTGTAGGGTAAAGAGAGGTCAGTGTGTTCAGACTCCTGTGGAGGGAATAAAGGGATTTGCATCTAAGTGGCCTGCAGTAGCTTCAAAGTGAAAAAAAAAATACAGTGCAGGAGTTACATCATTGCCTTGAGTGTTTATAATATTTGATTTCTCTCCCCAGTAGATGTATAAAAGAGCAAACTCTGACAAGAGTAATGGATTTGAACAAATCAACCTTAACAGAAAATATTACAGTTGAGAGTATTCAGCCCAATCCCCATGTCATTTAGCATAAAAGCCATCAAGCAAACCAGTACCAATTTCTTGTATTACTCCCACCCTCCTTAGATTACTTGTCTGAGATTTATTTTTGCAAGTTTCCACTTTATAGTATATTTTTATTACCAGTGATAGAAATATATTTATTTTAAAACAGGATGTAACAATATTGCAGTGTGTTGCCCTTTGTTCAATACCATATTTTACTCTTTTCTTCTTAGTAGTAATGATAATACTTAACACTTAACACTTGAAAAGACCTTTGCTGCCATCAATTCAGTATCTTGTAGGCTAGTTAGATATTGTATCTCCATTTTAGAAATAATCTGAGACAGGAGATCTTTAAAAAGGAAAAGTATTCCTTTTACTTTGAAAAGTATTCCTAATTGTCTCTCACTCAGTTCTTGTATGTATAACTCTAGTTTCCAGAGGTTCCTGGCCTCTTCTGTTACCTTCAACAGGGGAATAAACTATTACTCTAAAAAGACGAGCCCAGGAGGATAATTGACAGTGTGTCTGCAATTGAATAAGATGCTGTTTCCTCTTATGTGCCCTCTTTCCCTCAGTCTCCATGGGTTCCATGCCATAGCCAGCGTATGCTCCACCCCTCTTGTAGCCACAGAGCCACTGCTGCAGAGCTCAGCAGGCAAACCTCAGGCTGGGGAGACTCTAGAGGGTCTCTAGTTACACTGTTTCTCCTTCTCACTTTCTGTCCATCAATCATCTCAGTACTCCTGCATATTGTCTGCTGATTTATCCATGACTTGCCTCTAATTGTAGTCCCTTCCTACCATTCTGTTCTTACATCCTATGCTTGCTTGCAAATGGCTCAAGAATCTTAGTGGTACAATTGTCATGGATTTACTCATCCAAAGGAATGTTAAAATTAAGAACAGTGTCCCAACATATGTTACACCCCACACTTGCTACCAGCATCTTTTGTATGCAGGGTTCACATTTGGTTCTGCTTTCCTTCCCTCCTACACTTGCATTTCCTATACGCACACAAACATCTGTTTTCCATTCTCCAATCAATAGCATAATTTAGCTGCTTAAATAAAACTATTGGTATGTTTGGGGTCTGTAGATGTAACATTCAGAATGAAAATATCATGTATTTTATCTGTCCACGGTAAATTTTGTAAAAGGACCTGCCATGAGAGTATTTCTAGTCCAGGAAAAGAGCAAACGACAGCATGAAAGGCTGTCCTGTGGGACTTTTTGGTCTCTGTACTTCTATTATTTTGCAGTGTAAGGCTGATGACTTTGATATGTTATATTTAATATGCATTAAAAGTTTATTTTAAAGTTTATTATTTAAAATACTATAACAAAGTATTCTTAGGATTTTTGCACATGCTGCTTATGTATCAATGTATTATGTAGGATAGCATATGAGGGTTTTTTATCACTGAGGTTTCATCAAAACTGGACAGAAAATAAAATTGGATAATCCTCTTTTTTCATTTGGGGGGATTTCTTTTTTTAAATAGTTCACCTCTTCCAGTGTTGGTTTAAGCAAAAAAAAAATCTGATCTGAAATGGGCTTTTGAACAAAGGTCTAATTTAAATATAGATAGAAAAGGGCAACATTTTTTGCTTTACTGCATTTTGTGCATGCCAGCAAAGTCTGCCTGTACATTTTGATGATTATTTACAAATAAGTTTCTGTTTCTCTCCCCCCAAAAAATTTCCATCTTGAGAATATTGTCTTCCAGTAACAATTTTATGGTTAAAGTTGTAAACCAATTTTTTATTAAGAGCTTTTAATGCTGACTTTCATAAAGGAAAACTTTTCTCTTTTAAATTTTGAACTGTGACGTGTAGTCAAAAAAAGGTACTTGGAAAGGACTCAAGTTTAACTGCACAAGCTGTTTTTTGAGAGGATGGAAACTGCAAAGAAATTGTTCTAATTTTTACAGCAAGAAAACCTTTGCTTTTGATAAACCATTGAAAAATGTCTTGTCAGGAGACTCAATATTCCTGACTAGTGTGAGAAAGAATTGCAGTTATTATTAAGTAGGAAGGTCTTTCCTTATTAGATTGTGTTCAATGCAGTGGAGGTGCTAGAAATGCTTGAACATAAATTAAAAAGAAATGTTTCTTAAACCTTACAAGACCAAACAGCTCTTTTTAGCAGAACTGTACCCCTGGGAAGCAAGGGAAGCGAAAAGGGCAGAGAGGCTTCCTTGGTTTTGTATGTCATACTTGGGTCTTTAAACCAGCAAAGAGATGAGATCCCTGAGCACATCCAGCAGTTTGACACTGCTGAAAGGAGGATTTCAGGTTCTGTTATTCCTGCTTCCTCTTTCACTTTTCCTTACTTCTGCCCCAAGGTCCAATTTTTTTTCACAGCCACTATTACTTGTTCAACCACTCATGAGTGGATCCAGCTCATTAAGTAAGCAGAAAACAGGGTGTTTTTGCTGAACTAAGCAGGCTTTTGCAATTTTACTTGTTATATTTGTCATGAAAAAGTGAGTGCACATAACAAACAAACAACCACAGTCCTGAAAAACATACAGTGTTTCATAAACCAGAAGGATTACTTGTGTGCTTAAGCCATTATGAGTTCAAAACCTGAGAATGAAACAATTTATCTTTTCTGATGGAAAATAAAAGCAGGATATTTTATACCAGAACCAAAGAGTTTCTGCAGTTGCTATCACCCCAGTGTAATTGAGAAACAAGGTTATTTTTTTCATTTAAAGGTCTGCATGGATGCTAGGATTTCACAAACACTAAGTCAAGGTTAAACTGGCTTTCTCCAGTTTTAAAACTGGCAAACTTTCCTCCTCTTAACCGCTCTGGTTTTAGCCCCTTGTGTTTTCCAGAAAGTTCAGAGACAAATTCCATTCTTGTTTGTAAAGACTTTTGTTGGTTTGTTCAGTGCTCTGAAATAACCTTTCCCACTTTTGTTGGGTTGTTTAGTGCTCTGAAATAAGCAGGTTATGTTTCTTTTCTATTGAAAATCATGATGTAAATGGCAAAACATCAGGAATTTGTAATGAAAATTCTGAAGTCTTCATTCCATAAAAGAAAAAATTAAAGGCACCAAACTAAGCTCTTCTGTAAGTTTTTTAGGTTTTCTGCTCCTTGAACATCTCTGAATGTTTTTAGACCATAATTAATGAAAATAATATAATATCTTTGGCTTGTGGTACAAAGTCTATTTTTCTTTTATTCTTTTAAGTGAGGAGAAAGCACCAGATGAATCTTGCTTTTTGAAACTTGGTTTCTACTGAATCAACATGTGGTACCTTATTTCTGCAAGTATCCTAAGACTTCAATAAAATGAATTCTGAAAATAGTTACCCTTCCAAAAGGCCAAAATTAGACATAACATCCTTGTGAGTGCATGTGTTCAAGAGCAGGGTATTTTAAGACCTGCATTTTAATCTAAACATGTGTTTGCTATCAGCTACAAAGGTTAGACTTTCACAGATTGTTCTCTGCACAAGGAAAATCAGTGATTTTTTTTTTGAGGCGTAATATGGGAGCTTTTACCTTTACTAACTGACAGTGGTGAATAGAAGAGAAATTGAACCAATGACTGAGCATATTTTAGCCTGATTCCAGCCTTTTTTCTACCTCTGAGTATAGATATACTCTCTGAATTGCAATAACTACAACCCACCTACCACTGTTAAGATGCTCATTGCTGCACATGTAACAGGAGGGATTCAAAAAATTATCTCTGTGTAAGGAAAACTATTTATGATGCCCAGTATTAAAATTTAAGTGCATATTCTTGTATTAGCTCTCTTGAGGAAAAAGAAACCTTGTATGAGGGAATGAAGTTTTATGTACACCCTGAATGTGTAATAGCAATTGTTCTATAGGCAGAAAAATCACAGAAGGAATTCTAGATGCACAATAGAAGCATGACGATGATTAATTAGCTGAATTTACAACAAAAGAATTGTTGTACAATTTGACTCAAATATCAGTAATATAATGGAGCTAGGTAGTTCCTTCTACTCTGGAAATAGGATATTGAACAAAAAGAAGAAAGGTCAGTAATACAATTTGTCCCATTGGCTTTCTGATACAATACAAGAAATAGATTGGTTATGAGTTATCAACCATGAATTGCATAGATTACAGGAGAAGAAAAAAAAAGAGTGGAGTTAGGAGGGATTTTTTTGTTCATTTTGCCTCCAGCAGTTGAACTTGGAATGAAAAATAAAATAAGGATACTCTCTTCACACACCAGTAGTTTCCAGCTCTTTAATTATATATCTTAAGTTTGGCCTAAATGCCTTACAAAATGTTTAGAGTTTCCTAAAAATCTAAAGTCTTGTTTTAGGACTTGCAGAGCAAGCAGTTTTCAATCTGAGAAATATAGAAGAAGCCTCAGTTGGGCATTGTCACAAGAAGACTCATTTAAGAGCCTGTTACTAAATCTTGTCCTTTGGTATGCAGATCCAGAGTCATTGTGATTGCTATTGCCTTTGCAGATGAACAAGCTGTGTTGCAACTGTTTTTAGGAATGTTTTGTTGCCATTAATTCAGCAGTCACTTTTCTTTTTATGGGCTTTCCTCATTTCAGAACTTGAGACTTATCTACATGGAGCAATTCGTGAAAATTAATGTGAGTCAACTAAAGATGTGACTTAGAAATAGATCAGTTAAACGTCATTAAAACCCCTAAGGACCTTCTTATCCAGAATTCAAGTGGTCCTAATTTAATTTAATTTACTTCATCAGTGAAGTTAGATCATTCAAATGTAGTTTCTAAAGGAGAACATCCACATTAGGAATTAATGTAGTTTTACAGCTTCTCTTTAAAGTAACATTTTTAGTTAATTCACTTTCCTGATTGTCCTCATATAAATAAATCCCTAATCCCACAAGTGTTTTTAGTTCTGGCTAATCCTTGACACTACTTAATAAGGGACTGCATAATCCAGATAGTGTCTATACCAATTGCTCTGTTGGAAAACATCCAATTTCCAGTCTCTGCTGCATCTGGTAAGACTCTTCTCTGACTATTCAGCTTTACTAGCAAACTATAGGGCAGTTGTAAGGCAGGCTAAACCTACAGCAAGAGGGTTTTGTTCCTCAAAATCAATTAGCTGATACTAATACAATGCGACTTCCATCTATTAGCCAAGCTAAAAAGCTTTTAAGCTGATCTGCAGGGGATATCTTTAGCATCTTCATCCAGACTTTCCCTGAGGGGTGAACCATTTTCAGTTAAATGTCATGCTTGAGAGGATGCTTGAACCTTGCTGCAATGCCGAGGTGCAATTGTTGAACAGAAATGGAGAAGTCTGTGTAGGGGGCAATTTAAATTCCATACTGGATTTCATGGGTGTCAGTCAGCAAGGGATGCATAGGGAATGTATAGGATCAGTATGTTTTCAGCAGGCAGCTCAGGCATTTAGGTAATTTTAGGTACTTTGCGTAGATTATGGCATTATATATTTCTTCAAAAGGACTTAATGCTGGTAGGAAATTAGACCATTTGAGCTATGTTTTTAAACCAAATCTGAACTGCTATGCTTTTCCTTTGTTTGCTTTACAGTGGACCTTTGAAGTAAAGACACAGAGATGAGTAAAAATATGGATAGTGATGACACTGTTGAAGTAGAGTAGTGTTTGTGGTGTGTAGAGATGTGAATTTCTGCCTTGTGACAAACTGTAAGATTGATCCTGCCATGCATGTGGGCTGGTTTGAGCTGGGATGGAGATGATCGTCTTCACAACGGCTCTTGTGGGCTCTGCTTTGCATTCCCCATGAAAACAGAATTGATAATAGATGTTTTGGTTATTGCTGAGAAGGGCTTGTACAGAGTCAAGGCCTTTTTTGCCTCTTGTACTGCCCTGCCAGTGAGAGGGCTGGGGGTGCACAAGGAAGATGCAGCTGGAACAGCTGCCCCCACTGACCAAAGGCATTTTTCAAACCATATGGAGACACGCTCAGCATATAAAGAAGGGAAGAAGGAAGGGGGAGACATTTGGAGTGATGGTATTTGTCTTCCCAAGTTACCATTAGATGAAATGGAGCCCTGCTCTCATGGGGAGACCTGTAGCACTTGCCTGTCCATGGGAAGCAGTGAATTAATTGCTTGTTTTACTTTCCTTGCATGTATGTGTGTCTTTGCTTTACCTTATTGATCTGTCTTTATCTCAACTCATAAATTTTCTCACTTTTGGTCTTCTGATTTTCTTCCCCATCCCACCAGGGGGGAATGAACATGTGTCTAAGTTGCTGACTGAGGTTACACCACAACAGCATACATCCCTGGTCATTTGGGTTGAGTGGTTGAAAGTAATGAAGTGGGTGGACAGATGCATCCATCATTTGTTTAAAATTGGCCACAGAAACAGTACTTTTAACTGTGCTGGCTTTATGAGCTGCCAAATTGAGAAGAGAATTTTGAGCTGAATTGCTTTTGGATTCTACAAACCACATTGATCAGTTCTCCACTAGCTGCAGTGGGAGTGAGAACATCTAGCTCACATGTAGAACCTGATTTTTAGATGTCTAAATCTAGAGGTAAGTCCTGACTTTTTACTAAGCATCAAATGGGGCTTTCTGAATCTGTGTACAAACACTAATATGATGATAGAGTAAATTCCACTTAAGAGCTTGGATGAAAACACCCTGGCCACAGGACAAAACAATCCCACTCACATGGCTAAATTAGACTTCTCTGAAAATTTTTGGTAGACTAGGTTTGCTCCTGCTGACCTTATGCCAATTGCCCATGGATGGTCTGTATCACTCCAATTTTAGGGATCACTGAAATAGGAGTACAGACATTTCCTCTTGTGGGGAAAAATACCCGCAAAACCTCAACTGAAAACCAGCACCTCAAAAATCTTTTGAAAGTCTTCTGCTAATTACACTTGTATTTTAGGTCTTGGTCAAAAGAAGACAGTTTTGGTGGCTAGGTACCAATTGAGTTTACAATAGTATCATCGTTTCTTCCTTGGGAACCAAGTTTTCCAAAAAGGTTTCCTACCCATATATTTTAAAAGGCCCTCAAACCTAGCATCTGAGCTCTGATAAATCATAGCCTGAGGTGGTCTGGTTGGAAAATGAGAAGCCACTGAATAAGGAAAATGCTGAAATTTCACTCTCCATAGGGATTACCAGTTTCATTAGCCTCGGTGAAAACCACATTTCACTAAATTTAGAGCTGCAGCAGAGCTCAATACAGATAATGCATTTAATGTATGCTCTGGGCAGTGAAGTTGAAACTATTTTCAAGTAATTTTCTTCAGTGTTGGATGCAGCCACCCTGGAAGTTTCCTGATAAATTAGAATTTTTCTTTCTCAAAACAGCAAGTGACACTGTTCCAAAGCACCTAACATATTCTGTGTTGGTGAAGGTGTATCAACATTTCCCATAGAGTCATGTTTTATCACCACCTGGTAATATAATGTCACAGTATGATAGCACATGCAATTTAAAGATATGGTTTTTTCTCAGTTCTGTAGCCATGTCAAACTAACTTCAGTAAAAAATGCAGAGGCTTTACTTTTTCCTTTTTTTTTTTTGCACATGAATCTTAACTCTACCAAATTAAAGACGGTTCAGGTTTGGTGGGGAGGCAGAAACCCCCAGTATATTCTCGTTAGAAAAATGAAGATGTAGAGATGGTGCATTTATACAAGGCAATAGAAGTGTGCAAATAAGAAAAGTGATGATATGGAGACAAAGCATAATTCTATGGCAAATATGGTTTCGTTTTTTCATAATATTGTTAACTGTGGAAGAATGCCACTGTATTTTACTGTATTATGGGCAGACACTAGACATTTATCTCATTTTTCATCGCATCAACTGTTCAGTTTTCTGCCCTGAAGCCTTTAAAAATTACTTTTGACAATGCACTAGTAAACTCAATTATGTAGTAAATATAAACTTTTCAATAGTTAAGATGATGTGACTTCATGGCCCATGACTATGTCTCTTGGTGGCAACAGCAATCACTGTTAGCAATCACTTTAGCAATACTAAAATTACACAGAAGTTTATTTGGATGTTTATGTTGGTTCTGGAGAGATTATTTTTAACAGCAAGATTTATACTTCTTCCAGATTAAATCTACAATTTTCTAGGACAAAAATTTTTGTCTTGTAGTAGGTTTTTTTTTGCTATAATTTTAATAAAATTGTCTAGGTGGTAGTTTACAAATATTTAAGAATTTGGCGATTTTAAACAATTCTTTGATGCATAAGACCATGTGCTATTAGAAAGAGGATGTTATATGTCCCATCCATGTTGGATGGCCACCTTATGTGCTCTTTATTTCAAAACAGAATAAGTGCAAATACTTGTACAGGCTTAAGACATAGGGGACCCTGGCCAGGTAGAGTTAAATATGTAGTGATAGAATTAATACAAGGTGATAGAATTAATGTCTTGTGAAAAGACAACTGTTTTCAAAGTTATGTGCTATGTTCTACATGGCTGAGTAGTAACTAAACCCTTCAAGCCTCTTGCACACCATTTCTCTAAAGGGCATGTATCTCTGTAAGAGATTTTTAACAGACTTGCAGTTCTCAGCAGGGATTTGTGTTCCTTGTGACTGGAACAACAGCAAATTGCAGTCTTTCCCACATTACTAAACAGGCAGGAGTATTGCATAGAATAGAGCTTTACTATAGGAAAATTGAACTGATCTACTGTATTTTGCTTTATTTCTAGTGTGCAATTTATTTTGAAAGGCTCAAGGGTGGCTGGAATTAAAGGTCTCAGAAATAAATGTTTTTGTCCTTGTTGTTCATTTAAACAGAGGGATTATCTGAAAATTGCACTGCTAGGGCACATACCATTTTTTTTCATCTTTTTCACTTCTTTTCCCCTTGGTGTGAAGGAAGTGGTAGCTGAGAAATTAAATTGTATTAAAAGGATTCCCATGAAATATATCATAGCAGCAATAAGGAAATCTGTGGTCAAACTTGGAATCAGATGATACAGATAAACATTCACGAATAGTTCTGTCTCAAACCTTGTAATTTATGGTTCACAGGAATTCTGAACCAAATAAGCAAAACTGAGGCACTGTTTCATATTAAAACCCTGACTAAATCCAGAGGGATGAATTTTAAGTGTGAAGTCTGACTCTAGGGATGGTGAAGAGCTGTCTAAGAGTGAGTAGGTTTTTGGGGTGACACATGCAATCACTGTTTCCATGAGGCCTAAACACTGAGGAGTGCAGAGGCATACTACTGAGAATTATTTGGCTTTTTTCAAACTTGATTTAGTGGCTGAAAAAGTGTTTTCCAGATAATTGCTGAAATGGAGCCAACGCAGTGTCTGCTGTGACCTCCGTATGGTAGATTATAGACTCTGCTAGCAAAGGCATTCCTTAAAGGATTTTTAGAAGAGGAGCTCTGTATTCTGCTCTAGTGAATTGCTCGAGAGAGAGTTTTTCTTGCATTCCTTAACCTCTGTAGAAGAGTAATGACATAAGGGAAAGAAATACACTTCTGGATGTAAACAGGTGGATCACAATTGTCTTCCTCTTGCTGGGAGCCCAATAGTGGCACCTTTTCTCATTTAGCAGATGTAGGAAAAGAAAACCCTGGTCTGCAGGGTTGGGAATTACTGGTTGCCTACTTAATTCCCCAGTAGCTTCAGTTAGGTGCTTCTTTATTTTGTCCCCTAGGTTGTGGTGGAATGTTTCTCAATGTGCTACAGGTGCCCATTCCCCACTAGAGTTAACTATGTAGTGCAGTGTAGAGTTGTCATATCAGTGGTTTTCTTCCACAGGTGGCTGACAGGTGAGCTAAATGTTAGTGAACTGTCTGTGCCTCTGGGTGTAGGCCCTCTAAACGGCACAAACTTTACACATGCTGTTCTATCAGATTGTATTTTCTTCAAGGTTTTCAGATCCTTCTTGTTTCCTCACTGCTTCCTTTCAGTCAGTCTGCTTGCCTTTACCCTTCTCTGTATTACTCTGGTATGGAACCTACTCCAGATGTAAGCTTGGAAGGATGAGGACAAGGAAATGAATCTTCTTGTTGGGAAGAGAAACACTTTGGGCATGCTTTTTCCTCTTTTGTGGTACCTCAGAGGCATCCCCACTTTGATAAAAGCTTTGGTTTTTAATTCCCTTGCTGAAAGGGACTATAAAATGCAACTTTCACAAAGTGCTGTGAGATGCAGGTGAGATGAAGAGCCAAGTGATATTAGTATTGGAAGAGATAGTTAACTGCCCTTCAAAAACAACATTTGTCATTCTTCTGTGTAATGGACTTGTTTGTGCCTCTTGAGAAAGAGGCAGTAAGCTAATAACCTACCATCTTTCTTAGGAAGCCAGTTTAAGGAATTGTTTTCAACATCTCTCTGAGTGGAGTTGACTACAAATTAGTATATTTCCTCCCTGAAATGGATGTATTTTCTATTATTATTCTGTCACACCAGAGCCTGTCTGCTACTTGCTGTGATTCTGCTAATATTGTGGCACCTTCATTCCACTGCTCTCTGGAAGCAGTTACCACTTGTCTACAGTGTTAAGATGAATGAAAGAGAAAGCCTTTAATATGGTGTCTAAGGATAATGATCACCAGAATATTTTTCTTCAAAGGCTTTTTTTTTTTTTTGCTAGCTTTGCCAGCATTTTTTATTCAATCCCACTTTTATTTATTAATAAAAACATTAGTTTACAGAAATAAGTAAAGACAGCTGAAGATAATAATTGTTGAAAGAATATACTGGTGACATAAAATTATTTTTTCCAGAAAAATAATGAAACAGAAATCAGATTGATGAGGGTTTGCAAGTAAGCTTGCTGCCTCTTGAAATGCTATATTCTTTTCTTTGCCAATAGTGCTGACTGTGTTGGTTGATTCTAAAGGGAAGATGTGATTAAAATGGGCAAGAGCTCATGTCTGACTACCTTCCCAATTCCAAAGAAGAAAACAGAAGAAATGAAAAGAATAGGGACCAAAGCTACAGACTAGATAGTTTTAAATAATCTCACATGTTTAATACATGGAAGAAATATTTTGTAGATGGTGTAACCTACTGGTTTTGTGTTGCCTTTTTTTTTTGTTGTTGTTTGTTTTTATTTGCTTTTAATTACAACAAACTCAAATATCACCAAATCTTGGACGATAACAAACCTATGTCACAAAACTGAATGAATGCAAGACCTTGAGTATTTAATAGGATCCTCATAATAAGGCCTTGGAATTCTTTGTAAAATGCATCCTTGATCACAGAATGAGTTGCATTGGAAGGGACCCACAAGGATCATCAAGTCCTACTCCTGGCCCAAGATAGCAGCATCCCCAAGAGTCACACCATGTGCCTGAGAGTGATGTCCAAATGCTTGTTGAGCTCTGTCAGGCTGGTGCTGTGACCACTTCCCTGGGGAGCCTGTTCAGTGCCCAGCCACCCTCTGGGTGAGAAACGTTTTCTTAATATCCAACCTAAACCTCCCCTGACACAACTTCAGACCATGAAGAAAAGCAACAAGCTAAGAAAGGATAAATGTGTGGGTAACAGTTATCAGAGCAAGTAGAGCCATATTTGGCCAGGTGAACTTCTCATTAGATACTTTATGTAACTTAGCAGGTAGATACAAAGATATTGCAGCTGTTAATAGCTTCTGGCTGTACCTGCACGTTTCGTGTGAGCTGCATGACCCCAGAATGCTTTGAAACCTTGAAACCTTGAAATTGTACGTCTCTGTTACAAGCTGCAGTAGGATTGAATGGGCCTCAGAAGATGAGTTCATTTTGCTGACCTCCATGATAAGATGCATTCTGAGGGCAAATCAGTCCCAGTATCCTGCAGCACATCCCTGAAGGAAGCTTATGTGCTCTCAAAAATACCTGGGGTTTCTCTGCTAGATGCACTAGTCGTGTTGCTGTAGAGCTGACCCTTGAGTAGGCTTTTGCAGGGAAGTGCTATGAAGAAGTGACTAATTCAGCTTGAGTCTGAGATTTAGGCTATTTCTACACAGTTGTTGAGATGTTATCAGTTAGCTGACAATTTATTCTCTCCAAGCTATAAATAAAGAAGTAATTTTGAAGTTCAGAGTTTCTTAAACCTTCTGATTCCTCACATCATGTTTTTTTGGCATTCCATTTTATCTCTCTGTTCAATAATGTCCCCTTCTGTAATGTTATTGTTCTGTGCTTTGCTTGTTCTCTTTGCTGTAGCTGTGCCTAACAAACTCCTTGCCATGACAGTTCACATTAGTGTTAAAAACTGACTTCCAATAACCTGAGGTTTTAAAACCCACTGTTTATTACAAAAGTTCCTGCCTAGCTTATAATTAAGAGATCAATTTCCCAGTAGTGTTATGGATATTCCAGAAGACAAAAAAGAAGGTCTATCCATAGAGCTAATGTGTAGGTTACAATTTGTGGTAATTGGGAGTGTGGCTGTGGCTGAGCCTCATCCCTAATGGGCTACAACTGTGAAAAGCAGGTGAGCAGCATTGAAAGCAATGAGCCATGGAGTGCCCAGGGGCACTGACCTATCACCAAAGGGAACAGAGGGCAAACAGGTGCAATACATGAACATGAAGGTATAAAAGGTTGTGCTAAAGGACAAGAAGGGCAGACACTTGCAGCCTTCTGAAGTGGTGTTACTCTGTATGGCAGGTCCTTAAAGCCTTCTGAAATTGTATAGCGATGCTCAGTCTTTTATTGCTGTCTCAACTGTGGTGTATGCTGCAACACTGTTGGACACCAAAATCAGTAAGAAAACAAAATTGTATGTCTGAATGTATATGGATGTTGATAGTATTTCCCTGATATGGCCTGCTTAAAACTCTCGTACTCCTTTGCTATCACGACAAAAGAAAACACTGTGATCAGCATGATGATGGAGTTCTGTTGCAAAACATTTATTTATTTTTGAGGAGCAGCTGTTCCTTTTTAAATAAAAATCTGTATCAATAGAACACATTTTAGGATTATGATAAGCAAACAACCCTGAGAATTAATTTTTTTCCTCTAGTAATTCGCAGGTTGAATGTTTGCTCATTCAAGCTGTGTGTCTTTGTCTGCCATTGGTTACCTAGTGAAGGGCTGAATGTAGTCAGTGTGTGTCATGCCTACCCAGTGTAGAACATGTGTGTCCCTGTGAAAAACACCTCTGTTCTGGTGTTTTTCACAGGGACACACATGTTCTACACTGGGTAGGCATGTTCACAGAGCTCTGCCCAGTTCAGACAAGGTGCATTGCAAGCTACACAGCTACTGAATATGGTGCATGGCAGTTCATCCTTTAGGAAGATAAATTTTGAACTCTGTTCCAAATCTTTATATTTTCATTATGTTTCTAATCGACTCTTGCTATCTCAAAGCCCAATCTCTTAAATGTCCTTTTTACTATTTAGGCAATTTTGCTGCTTGGTATTAGATATCTATAATTGAAAGAGCTGACATGTATATGCTTGCTGGAGTTGCACAAATGAAAGGAATTCAACATTTTAAAACCATTCAGCAGTGATAAAATTGGATAGATCTACAATAAGCTATGATATGTATAGATTTCATGTTTCAGACTTCATGCTGGTGCTCTTTTATTGCTAAGATGTTTATACCTATATAGCTATCATTTTAGAAAACACCTCTTGAATTGTATAAGCTCTTGGGCAGGAAAGCTAATCTGGCAGAAAGAATGAAAATATTTGTATCAATATCTATATTTATAAAATTTTTACTGTTGGAACTGAGAAGCTTTCACATTTGTTTATGTTGGAGAGCTGTAAAAAATTTCTCTCTCCTGAGAGAGGGAAATAGTATGAGGTTGTTACTGCCCTTCGCAGAAACACTGCAGGGAAATACTTCTAATACTTCTTGACTCAAGCTCTAAAAGCAGTTTTGTACAAATAGGCAGTCTGGTCATGTATCTCCAGTAAATTAAAATCCCAGAAAAATGCTAGAAAATAGAAAATGCAGGTGTGCAGTGCACACTTCAGTGTGTCCTTACTTATAATTTTTTTATGATCTGAGGTAATCCAAGTGAATTTCAGATAAGGGTATATGAAATGAGATGAATTAAGGTCTGCTCTTGGAAGCTGTTATTCATCAATCAATTAACTGGGAAAATTTTTAAAAATTCTCATCGTCCTGCTTCTGCTATTCTGAATTAAAGTGTGACACCCAGGCAGTTAAATTTTCTCCTTGAAATATATACCTTGATACAGTGCTTGAACATCCGTATGCTTTCTGAGGTAAGCAGATGTGGCCACTTCTGCAGTGTGAAGTAAGGAAACATGCTATGTCTATTCTCCTGGAAAAATACAACATTCCCTTACATAGATACTAGTTTTAAATTAAGATTGAACATATTTGGATGAATGAAAAACAGCTGAATTTTCTTAAAAGGCAATATGGTCTTCCTTTTGTAATTGGTGCTGTATCATACATTTATAGCTGTTTATTTTTTTTAATGTGAAATGAATCTTTAATTTCTGGTTTACAGTGAGTAACACAGTGATTTAAGCACAAAGTCTAAAATGCCATATTATTTCAGACTGGGCTGAATTATTAGGGGACATTTCTAGATTAATAACTAAAGAGTCCTGCACAGTAGAGAATGCTTTTTCATGGTCATGTTTTAATGCTCTATCAAAATATTGTGATATATTTTGCTATGTTTAGCTGCTTGAGTCAAACACTGGAGGAAGATCTTAGAGTTTATTTTTAGTAAGTCATATGTTTTAGAACGTCTCTATACGCATTTCAATTTAGAAATAGTAATGTATAAATATTTAACCTAAAGTAATTTTAAATGTGCCTTTTATTCTTTTCTTGGTGATACCATCATAGTCTATGATCAAAGAGTAAATTTCAGTATGCTAAAGGTTGTTCTATCAGCATAAAATACTGCTTTATCAGGCACAGTCTTTTTGGATGTCCCTGATGGTTGACACAGTTCAAGTGAGATAAGATCTATAAAGACAGTGATGGATTCAAGTAAAGCTCATCAGTTCTCAAATCTGCTTATTTTATCTGTTTATTTTTGTATTATACATGCAACCTGAGTACAATGTTTTAAAAATGTAGTTTCCTAGGAAGTAAATAAAGTTGTGAGAGCTAGTAATTAAAATTGGCTTGTTTGAAAGGAATTCTGTTTAACATAGTTTCAGTCTTGCTTAAGTGAGTACCTAAATATAAGGTATTTTCCAACCAAGCTGGAAAAGACAGATTTATTGGACTAACAGCTGCTACCACTACTGATAAGTGCTCAGCATCTGACTTCTCTAGCTGCTGTTAAAGCACATACAATTCCTTAGGCTGGGAAAGTAAATAAAAATAACTGAGTGCAGTGTGAAACAAGAACATGGGTTGCAGGGAGCTCTCAAAGACCACACATAAGCTAATCTGCATGCATGTGGCTTTGCTGTTAATTGCAGCCTCAGCATCTGTGTAAATAGCTTGTTAGAAAGCCAGGTTGGTGTTGTAAGCATGGAGTCTTCTGATAGTATTGTCCAGTACATGGTGCAGAAATGTGTCAGCAACAATAATTGCAGAGAGACACACCTTCCCCTTCAAATATTAAATGGAAAACAAAACTAGAAATAAACAGGTGGTCTGGGGAGACTTAAAAAAAATTTAATGGTGGATTTCCAGACAAAATTAGCTACACAAACAAGGAAGCAGTTAAAAATGTAATTGAGCATGTGCACAAAGAAATAAAGATGAGAAAATGACAGTAAAGGTTTTCTTTGCTATCTTTCTGAGAAAAGATGGAAGAGAAGCAAATAAGATGCTGTTGTGTCTGAAACACTGGGAAGACTGATAAAAGTGCTTGTTGAGTAATGTGACCCCACAGAAGGAGATCATGCATAAGAGGCTGTTGTGCATCTTGTTATTTTCTACTCAAACCCAAGCAGAAGAGGAAATTATAACACAAGCTGAGAAGTCTTCTAGCCCCAGAAACTCTGGAAACATTAAAGATTCCTTGTTAATGACATATTTGTATATGGCAGACAAGTTTCTTATGAGAAAGACTGTCGGGAAACATATATCCTGTGCAGCAGCAATATTTTCACTAGCCACAACCACGGCATTCTCCTGGGAAAGTATCAAAGTTTGCTACTAGGAAAGGCTGCTAGGAAAAAAGCCCAAACCAATCAACTGGCTTACAGTAAAGAAAGTGATGAACTAGGAGACATTGAGGCTGATACTGTCGTTTAGGGCTGATGTCAGAAAGCAGCACAAAAAATAAAAAAAACAAGTGCCCACTCTGTGGACAGGTATAAGGACTGGAAATAGTTCTTATCCTGAAGCTGAAACTAACATCATAGTGGTCAGCAACAGTGTGAGTAATGAAAGGAGCCTCTTGAAGTGATTGCTGTGTATGTGGTCCCCAAACTAATATATGTGTGTGTATATGTATTCATGTCAAAGAATGGTTGAAGATCTGTTATTAGACTGGCAATCAATTACATTCCAGCTGCCTTGTAATTCCAGCTGACAGCTGGCCCTGAAAAGTGGTTAGATTTAGGAAGAATGCTTGCAAAGTGATCAAAGGTAGTAAACCTTCCTGAAGTCAGTGAAGTGAGTACATATTGTCCATGAAAACCCACCCTCCTCCAATGACAAGTTATTTTTTTAGAGTTTCCAGTAACCCAAATGGGACTGCACCTCCCACTGTTGAGCAGCGATGAAGTCCTTGATGGAAAAGAGAAATGAAAATTGTCTAGCAGCACGCAAATATATTTCAAGGAAAAGGACACCTACAGTGCAGAGTTGTTTTAGAAGTATATTCCCATGTTTACTGTATGAGACAATGAAATGTTTTTAAGCTCCCCATAGAAAGGAATTGGCAAACCAAATACCACACTGTGTACAATAAGTATTTACAGCAGGCTCCAGTGGTAATGTAGTTCCACAAGAAATGAGGGAGGTAATATTCAGAAAATATCAGAACCTGTACGGAATTAACACTAAAAATAAATCATTAGCCTTATCCAAAGACTGTGGTTATAGGATCTGTTTAAGGATAAAAATACCATTTTAGGTGAAGTGAAGTACATGTTTTGATATAATAAGGCAAGGGAATTGCCTTTACCGTTAGCATTGGGCTGACTGCAAGTAGCTTTAAGTATCTGTCTGTCTTCGAAGGAATTCTAATGTTAATTGAAACATGCACAAGAAAAATCTTAAGAGCAGAACTGATGACGTTCTTGAAGGTAAATGAGGCATCAAGGAACAAGCAACACATAATATGAAGGTGCAACAAATTATGAGGGAATACTGTGGAAAGTATATAAATGAAAACCTGGTCAAGGAGAAGGCAAGAAGAATGTGAGCTCTGTAGATTTCTAGGGAATAATTTTCAGGCTGAGATGCTATTAGGAATATGGAAGATTGATGAATGTGAGGGGGGGCAATAAGGATGAATAGCTGTCTTCCTAGATGCTGCATGCTCTTATATCAAAGCCTTTGATGCAGGTTTTGATATGTAGCAGTCCAATGTGGGAAGAACTGTGCATCTAAGAACAAATATTTGAAGAATAAAAGTAGTATAGCCAAAGTATTTCCCCAAAGTACTTGTTCTGCTGAAAGGCAAGGATGCTCTGGTTACTAAATGTATTAGCTTGCAGAAGTTGTTAGCATCCAGAGACACAAAGAATTTGCTTTAAGAGGAGTTGTGGACCAAGCTGCTTGCAAACAAAGGTTTCCACCAGCTCACCTGTATGTGCCAGCGCTGTGAACATCCCAGCACAAAAACTGCATTCCAAGTTGGGTGTTGTGTAGACTGCAGAACTATGTAGTGTGGAGCAAGAGTCACTGTTAGTAGCTGACACTGAACTGGCTTTCCTGAACACAAATGCACACATCTCTGAGATGGATTCCAGCAATGGACTATTGTGTTGTATTTGCTTCTTTGCTTGAGATGTGTATGTGCTCTCTCTCTCAAAATAATTCTATACTCTAAGTGGGGATTAAGGAATGAAAGAGTTTGTAACTTGGCGTTGACCAGATTGTGAAGATCACATGAAGCTATTTCTTACATGATATGATGGATGTGCTGTGTGGTGGGGACCTTTTTTACTAGAGAATTGAGTCATAATCATAGGAGTTGGCATGAAATGGACAGCAGTTCATATATGAAATGAGAGACATCACTAGGTCTGTTCAGAGAGCTGCCTGCTTGGCAGACATGAATATCTAATTTAGGGCATGAATATTACTGGATGATGAATTCAGAGACAATATGTGATAGAGTTTTTACCCATCTGAGTTCTGGCAGAAGGTGAGAATAGATTTTACTTCTGGTAACAGTCACCCATAAGACAAGACACACATTCCTGGGAAGTGCCTGATGAAGGACATGCAGGCAGGAGCTCTGCCTAGGGAGCAAAACACCCCAGGGGTGTTTTGCAAAGTATGTGTTTGGCCTGAGATTACTGTGCTCACACAGTAGTCCACACTGTGCTACAGCTGGATTTAACTAAATTGGCATCAACAGGACTTGGAGCACAAGGGCACCTTCTTCATGGGTAGCACAAAATGATGGTACAGCACAGTTGGTGTGCTGTTCAGACAGGCAGGAGACTGTTGATTTAATGCAAAACAGAAAGGAAGACAGACAGGAAAAGATTCTAACAGATAAGCAAGAGATAAAGGAATGCAAAGCTAAACACAGAACAGTGAAATGGGTGAGTGAAGGTCTTCTTGCTGTGCCCAGATGGTCAGGTTTGGATTTGTGCAAAACAATGGCATAAGGCAGTACATAATGCAAAACAATGGCATAATGGCATAATACAAGATATGGTGGGATCCTAAATATTTGTGTAACAAATAAAATTGAAAAAAACCCAGGGTTTTGGAGCAAATCTTAGGAAAAAGCTGTGTTGACATAGGAGAGACAGAATAAATTAGAGCAAAATAGAGAGAACACCATGGTGCAGAATGCAGAGAGCTACTGTTTGGAGGCCTGCACTCCAACAGTAGCTGATAAAGTAAGAAAATATTAACAGACAGTGAAAAAAATTATTAGACCTGCTTGTTCAGCCTGAGAAATCCTAAATGATCAGCAACTATATTCAGAGAAAAGACTATACTCTTACTGTGGCCTTCCTATTGAAAATACCTACATACACAAGGGGAAAAAAAAGAAAATATCCTGAAACAAATCAAATGTATTATAGACATCTTACATGAAACAATAGTAACCTTCCATTTGGATTATTCATTCAGTTTGGTCACTTAATTTCACTTAGGCCAGAAATGAAACAGGAGATAGAGAATAGTAATGAGAAGGATCAGAGGCATGGATAGAGTTCCATACATGCAGAGATTAAAAAGATTAGGGTATTTACATAACAGCAGAGATGAATAAGAGGTGAAATGAAAGAGGTGTATAAATTATTAATGGTTTAAAGAAGGTCAAGGAGGTGCACTGATTTAACTGTCTCAGAACTCAAGAACAAAGGGTTCATAATAAAATCACAGCCTTTCAGTTTTAAACTGATAGCAGAAAATCCTTTTTACACAAACGTGGCATCACTCCCTCAAGATCTGAGGCAGTGAACCTCGCGGCATTAATAAAAGGGGCAGAAAACAAATGAGAAACATTTTTTGCAAATTTGGTTGATCATCCAATAACATTTGATCTGAATATTTAAGAATCCTTAACATATTGATCCTTACAAAATGCTTCTAATGCAGAAAAATATTATCATGCCACTTAATCGAGTGAACGGAATTGGCACTGTGGCAACACTAGATGGATTGCCTTGGACCATAGACAGAATCTTATGTACAGCAAAACTGAATTTTAGATTGGTACTTTAATATGTGGACAATCTTTATTTTTGCCATAATTTATTTATGTTGATGATGCACAGTTGTTCTGATACAGCTGGCTGCACATCTTCCTATGAAAGCACTTGGGTCATGTGTCACAGTGCTTTCCACAGCCACGTGTCCAGCACCTAATGGACTGGAGGATTTGCACTTAAGTTTGATTAGTCCTTGTGGATCTGGGCTTAGTGAACATGCCCAAATCAATGAGGTTGGGTATACTTGCAGGAAGTGGTGCTTCCCTGAAGCAATGGAAATGTTCCTGATTCTCCATGCAGCATATGTTTGTCCGAATCTATCAAGGAAAGCTTTGGCTGTTTTTCAATGCCACCTCCAGAATCATTGATATATCCCAGTCCCTGCTGTTTGCTTTCACAGAAGCCTTTCACTGACATTTTCTCATTTTTCTCTGACTAGCATGTGCTGGGCTGATGGAAAAGAAGACTGGGCATAGTGCTCTTCAGGTGGCTGGCAGCTCCTCCTCTCTTGTGCCTCAGGAAAAATAAGAGAACAGAGTAGACAGACTTGATCACTTTTCACAAGTCATATGTAGTCCATGTTTCTAGATGAGTATTGCCAGTTGACAGTGATGTTGAGTGTATGACAACAGTAATATAGCTTGTGTTAGAAATATTCAAAGAATGGCTATTATCTGGGATCTAAGTTCTCAGGTTGTAATCTAACTTGTACCTACCACAGGTGAGGAAGGAACTTTATGCATCAGCATAGTATCAAGCAGCTCCTTATTAAGGAATGAAATTTAAACTGTTGCATGAATTATCTGCCCATGGCTACTATGGAGGATAACAGACTTTAACAAACGGTTCCTTTGATTGAATGCAAAAGGACTAAAGTATAAACCAGTAAAAACGCAGCAGTGAGCTATTTGGAAATTAATGGTTCTTCCCTTGAGTGTAAAATGGTACAATGCACCCTTTACAGTGACATGAAACACAAACCATGCAAACAGAGTAATTTTGTTAATATATATTCTATGTCTGTATTCTTGGTTCTGCATGAACGTGCAAATATGAATGCAAAGCTTTTCTGAAAAAGCCTGTTAGGATATCTGTGCTCTACTGAGACAAAAAAAAAAAAAAACCCACCTCAAAAATCCCAAAACCCTGAAAAAAAGCAGCAAAGCAAAATCACAACACAAGATTTTTGCTTCTAGTTCAGAACAGTCACTTTGCTTCCAATAGAGACAGACTAACAAAGGTTCCCAATTCGGCCCAAGGAACAGGGTTTGGCCAAGATCTGCAACTTTAGGTTCTGAACTCTGCTCTTACACCAACCATGATCTTGCTTCCTAGTAGTCTCTTTTCCTAGTGGCATCTCTCCACTTGATCTTCCTTTTATTTAATGGCAGTGCAGAATTTCTGTGGACACAGAGAACCATGTGTGCCAAATAATGACACATGGTTCTCTGTGTCCACAGAAAATACCTCAAAAATTCATCCTGATTTTGCCTTCATTCTTGTCACGGGCTGGAGGGGGTCTATTCAGCTGGATGTCTGAAATTGCATCACATGCAGTGGGAGTGTGTGCTGTACTTGTACATTTGTCCTCAGAGAAATTGTGGTGCAAGAGAAGAAGGATATTCTGTTTTTCTAGTAAATCTGTGCCTCATAGCCAAGATAGATCCTTTTCTTCAGTTATTTTTCACTATTAATTTCCTAAATTTCTGGCAAACCCACTTGCAATTAGGTTGTCATGTAAATAGTGTTTTAGTCCAAGCTCTTCTTTCCATTACTCCTGTCCTCAGATCATTCAAATTTTAATCTGCAGTGAATTAATTTTGTTTTGTATTGACCATGCTTCTTTGAGTCATTGTACCACTTGCTTATACACCATAATCGTGGAAGAAAATTTTAAAACAACTCACCCCAGAACTGATGATTAAGTACCATTAAGCCCCTTCCATTGTCAAAATGCCCCTTTCAAACTGTCAGCTAACCAACAGTCTATTTCCATTTTTCCATTCCATCTACCAGTTCCTCTTTTACCTCTTTCTTCTCTAGCATTATTTATTAATTTCCCACAAATTTCCCAAAAAACAGCTGTATCAGCTGTTTTACTGTAGGCTGGACAGATGATGTCTAAGAATTTTCTTTTAATGTCAGTTCTCTTTAAAAAATGGAATGCTGGACTTATCCACCCTTGAATTAATTTTGTATTTGTTTCTGTCTTATCAGCGTCATCTATTTGAAAGCACTGTGTTCTACTGAGGTCCACACAGTGCAGTAACTGGATCACTTTTTCTGTTTCACTGCTCCATAAACAGAAAAAATGCTGTTACCTGTTTGTATGACAACTTGAGACATTTATTAAAAGAATTTTTGTGTGAATGCGTGTGCTAAGGCTTTCAGAATAGCAGCTTGGAAATTGGTAGATGCTGCAGAAAACCCCCTGAGTTTTATTTCTACCTCCTCTGTGGTCAGTACCATCCCACACTTGCATTCCCAATATCCAGCTTTGCCTCTAGGACAAATTCAGTGCCATTTCTGTAGCCTGAGGAAGCATTAAATTAGTTTTGGATCTATTAATCTTGTTTTTCACCCTATGTCACGAATCTGGGAAGCTGCTAATCTTGGGGACTTTCAAGGCGGTTCCAAAGGATCCACCTCACTGGTGCATTGTCTCATCATATGGTAATTTTGGGAGCATTTCAGCCAGTTTCTTTGTAATTGAAGACTTGGAAGAAAATCTTTGCCCCAGGAATAACTTCCAATAATTCGAGCCAACACACTTTAGCTTTTTGTCAAAGCCTCTTTGGTGCTCAGTGCATATACATACATACATATATAAATAAAATTAAATCCTCAGTTCCTGTGAGTCTCAGCCAGAGGCCTCCTGATTTTTAATTTTTTAAAAAATAATTTGTTGGAATTTAAATAGTGAGGAGGTTTTTCAAAGACATGCCTAACCTACTTTTTTTAAAATCCATGTATCCATGTCTACTGTCTTGAGCAAGGCTTTAGCTGCTAGCACACCTAAGCACTTTTGCTCATTCTTGTCTTGGCCTCTTCCACTGAGCTCTGAGTCAAACTTTCCTTCATGTCGTTTTCTGTGGTATTCTACTGCTGAACTGCTGTCTGCGGTTTCTTGTGCTTTTTTAATGTTTCATTTCTGTCCTGTAAGTTCTTTGTGGTCTGAAATTGATGTGTAGATAAGAGCAGCTTCCTGCATTGCTAAAAGGACTGAGCTGGGGGACGTGGCTTGTCATGGCAGGATTTTACCTCATCAGGCTCCAACTCTGCCTTTACAAGTGTTTTAGTTTTATGAGTCCAATATTCCTATTAAAATAAGCAGCTCAAAGAAAGGTAAACCATCAGAATCTTAATGGACTTGGCTGCCTTTGCATTAGCCCTGTAGCACTGCTAGTACCTTGATTGTTGCACCCTTCTGTCA
This sequence comes from Zonotrichia albicollis, assembly GCF_047830755.1. NCBI lineage: Eukaryota > Metazoa > Chordata > Aves > Passeriformes > Passerellidae > Zonotrichia > Zonotrichia albicollis. The sequence goes on along the minus strand of NC_133819.1, from coordinate 41,564,472 downwards.
CCAGAATTGATGCATAAACCTTTTCCTACCACCTGCAACATAGATACATATCTCTTGTTAGCAGAAGCAGATCACCTTAGCAGAAGAAACTGAATTGTTTCATTTGCTGGCCTGGAGTTCATATCTCTCAAAGAAACATCATTCTTCACTGTGATTTAGCATTTCCCTGTGGTGCTGTGGTAAATGACAAGACCTGTTGGTGCACTGGCATGCATAGTGACATGGTGACCAAAATAATAATAATAATGTTGTGGGAAAAACTGCAGTGTTACAGAACATAAGTGTAAGGGGTACCTCATGGATCTGGGAAATGCCACAGCATGAAAACACAGATAAGATCTCCCCGAAAATAACTGAATTTCTTTTGTAGTCAGAGAGACTGACAGTTGTGAAGAAGATTAGATCTTAGATGATCAAATAGGCATTCATAGCAGGTGTACAAGCCTCATATTTGCCAACAGGAAGTCATGATATGCAGGTATTATACAGGAACAAACATTCCTTTTGGTGACTAATTACTGCAGGATTTGAAGTGAGTGTGGGTTTGTGTCCTATGAGCATAAATTCAGCATCTCAAGCAAGATTAGCCATCAGATCTTTTGGATTTTGCTTTAGAAGAGCAATGACCACTGATTGTGAGCAGAGATAAATGCCTGAACTACATTTCAAAGGTTTGTTTCAAAAGAAATCATAAGTCTATAATGACTGCTTACTTGATAAATTTCCTGTTTCATTCTGAAAACAGATCCAGTGTTAACTGAGAGCATCTACGTGTTTTCGTTTTGGTTCAGATGATGCTGTTCTTTTTGTTTTTAGAGGTAGAGGGGGAAAAGAAAGAAAGAAATGTAGCTTTCAGCTGAAGTTTACACTGTTAAAGTTATTCTCATTTTGGGACCAATTCTTTATTGATGTGACTCATTAAGAGGACTCTTTTCACAAGTTGGGATTACTCACTCAAGTAAGTGAACTAAAATGAAGGCATTATCTTTTAAGATTAAATGATAAAATTTATGAATTAGACACTTATAATAGAACCATTAACAATTTTTAATTACAGTACAGATACCAGCCATAGCAGTAGTACATGGTAATACCTACTCATTCTTTTGCCTGCTCTTTCACTGTGACATATCATCATGGAAGGATTATTTAAGTCCTATTTTTAGATTTAGAATTATGCACACAGAGAGCAACCAAAACTGGAGGTGCTGTATTCACAGCTCACATGTTATTTCAGGTGGTTTGAGCAAAAAATAAACATAGTAAAAAATGATTATGTCTTGTTCTCAGAGGGGCAGTTTATGGGGCCTAGAGGGACTCAGGGTCAAATGCTGTGTGGTGTGCAGCCAGAGAACAGTCTCTGGACTTGTTAAATGACATTATAATCTTAACCATTCCAATTAGGTGCCAAAAAAGGATTTGGAGGCCTATGCTGGATCTTTGACAATGAGAAAGTTATGACAGATTCAGTATATACTTTTCAGGTCTGCAAGATTTGTTTGTCCATGTAGCCTACTCAAAAAAATGGAGAGATCAGGTTTGGGACAATAGTTGACCAAATTAAGCACTGCTCCTAATTCTCCATCTATGAACTGTGTAATGCATACTGTGGCTGATTGATTAGTGCTCAATATGGATTCCTAGGCAGGCTCCTAAGTCCTCTTTGTGCACTGTTATCATGTTCCCTAAAGTGTTTGTCTTTCTGGCTGTCTCAGGTAACTGTTTTATTAAGAAGATATTGCAATCTTTCTGTGGAAGGACCCTAATGAAAAATAGTATAGGGAAAAATACCTCTGTAAGGATGCTCAAGAATTTGGGTAATGACTCTCTGATGAAGCATTTTTTTGCAATAAAAGGGGTCACTTAGTAAAACTAGAACTTTCTGCAGAAACACACTCATTTTCATGAAGTGTCTGCTGGGTGAAAGCTTTCCAGGTGCAGAGACAAAGACTCAGCTCTCCCATCATCGGTTGATGGCACTTATCTGAGATATGAAAGACTAACAATTCAGGGGCATAAGTTGGTTTAATTATCAGCTCTATAGAGCTGTAAGCTATAGTAAAAGCTCTATTACCTTAATTGGCAGGATGTTGAGTGGGAGGTGCTTTTCCTTGCATGCTTCTCTTTCAGAATTCTGGCTTCTGAATATTGTGTAAATTAATGATGTTGTTACTTGTGCAGAAAAAATACTCACTTCTATGACATCTGAAGTAAAACACCTGATTTGTTCCTGTTTCTAAATACCAGCTATTTTAGCTCTGATACAGTAGTTGTTTCCTGTTTTCCATTTTCTCATATGATTTTTCTCTAGTAGATTGTGTGGGCTTTGAGTCTCAGATGATCCAAATTATTTTTCATTTGTGTTGAAATGAGAATATTCTTGCCTTGGCATTATCAAAAAGCTCATAAAAAAAGAATGCATTGAGATATTATTTTAAGGTTTTTCTCAAAATATAAGAAAGGTCTTGCTGTCATAGGATGGAAAGAAGTTGGAATTTTTATAATAAACTCCTCTTTTGTGTGCAAGATGTAAAAAACCCCTGCCATGGCCTTGTATAAATCAAGGTTGTAACATTTATTAATATCTTCTGAATATACATGGTCATTTTTTCTGTGGAGGTGTCTTGATATGATTTGCCTTGACATTGTTCTGCTGAGGAATAAATAAGAGAACTGAGAAAACACAGGATGATGGAGAATCCATGCAGCATTTAGGACACACAAAGGAAATCATTTAGTGCATGGAACTTCTAAAAATGCACCTTGAATTGCTGTTTATTTTTTAAGATACAAATTCACCTCTTCTAATATAGGAAAATTAAAAAAATAAAATTATTCTCCCCTCCCATAGTTCCTGATACAGCCTTAACCAAGCTTCTCTGTTTGCAAATTTCTACATTGATAGCCTTTGTAGCTCTGTTTTCTAATTCTTTATTATCTGGGCATCAAAATATGTGCCTGGATCTGTTAAGATCCATGTAATTCCAACTGCAGTGCACTTCAGGATCTGTTTTTTGGTTAGGTGAATGGCTAAAAATTATAAGAAAGGAATGTATGTGGGTGTGTTAATCTTCTACATGTGTTATTGAAATGAAGAATTGATATAACGATTAACAGACTGACGTTAGTGCAAATGAAAGTTTGGTAAAGCTTTTTAAAATACAGACCCTTTTGGCTTTGGTTTATGAGACCTGTCAAAACTTTACATTATCTTTCAAACAAATCAAAGCATTTTCCACTGAATCATTCTAATATTACTTAGCTTTTTGCAATACAAAGTAGCTACCAAAACACGTGATCTATAGGGCTAGAAAGAACTGTGTGTTCATCATTGATGGTAGGTAAAACCATTCAAGCAATAGCATCCAAGTTGTACTGGGATATTTAGTGTTCAGGCTGTGCCAAGCATCGCTTATTTTTCCCACTGTGTTTTGGACTGGTAATTGGGAAAAAATGCACAATCACGTGGATCTAGTGTTGTTCTTGTTGCTTAGAAATACATGACATTTTGGAAATAACAGAATTGTGAATTTAAAGCTACTTCCACACAAATGTCACCTGAACAAGCAGCGCTTCTTCAGCAACAGATTGGATTCACACAAGTGCCATTAGATTTAGGAGTCACATTCAAATGAAATTAAAATTCTTTGATTGTTAAATAAACTACTAAATTCAGGGTAATGGTAACAGACAGGTTAATAACCAACATTAGATGTGCCTCATCCCTTATCCTATTTTAAAGATAAAAGCAGTGACTAATACCATATTAAGCAAAGCGTTTCACCTCTCTTTTAAATTTTTTTTTTTATTTCTCCTTTTTTTCTATGACATATCTCAGCATAATGCCAGTGGATTACTCTCTTATGGTTTATCTTTAGAGAAGCTAGTCTAGGATGTTGCTGATTGTGTTGTAGTATTGCCCTGTGTGTAGTTTACCCCATTATTGGAGATGTGGGATAGAATCTGATTACTTCTCACCTTGGGATGTAGTGCTATAGAATGGATCCAGTCCTGCACTGACTAAAAATTAGTGCATGCAAGCATTCACCTTCTTCCTCTCACTTCATTATCAGCCACATTTTTATACTAGAATTTAATTTTATCCAGGTGATTCTGCTCTGCATTTCTTCAAAGAATTAAGTCTTTCTGCACAACCCTGTTCACACTTGCCTGCACTAACAAAAGCAGGTAAGAAAATGAAAAAAAAATTCAAAACTTTACCTTTTTATTTGTTCCATATTGTATATGATATGTATTCCATTACTGAGGTACTATATTGACAGATTTAAAACTTTTTTTTATCAATGTAAGGCACAAGGTGATCTATTTTCTGTATAGACAGTACTCCTCAATGTACAATCCAGCAAGCAAGGCATCTGACTCAGGAAAAATTTTCAGTTATGTTTTGAAAACAGTGGCCCAGCACAGTGGCCCTGAGCTAAAAGTTAACCTTTGTGTGCCCTTTTTTATATCTGAAATGAAAATGAAACTGTTTCCTTCTTTCCAGATAAATTATAATGCTTACATCTACATCAATATTTGTATGGCTTTCTGAGATTTTGAGAAATAAGTTGCCTGTTATTATTATTTTATTACTCTACCTTTTGAATTATGTAACTGTACTACTTTTTACCCTCTGAAAGATGGATTTTACTTTGAGATTTCATAATTGTCTCCTATGATGCTTCTGCTTTGAAAATTAACATCTTAAAAAAAAGGAGGAATTTAACTCTTATTCTAAAGATATTTAGAAGTTTTTGGATGTTCATGTAAAGAGGTGAGTAATTTGTATACATACCTAAATTTGAATATGAAGTTTGTCTGAAAGAAAGAAATGCACTGGGATAAAATATGTAATTAATATACAGTTTGAAGTTGCTCTTAATGACTTCTCATTTGATATATGGTTTCCATTGTTTTTAGCTAGTTCTGTGTCAGCAAAACTTTGCCTTTTTTGTTTTTTCCAAAGGACCCCTTGGTTCATTCATTAAACAAGATGATCCTGATCTGAGGTTTATTCAAAGCTAAGTAGCAATGGAGGCTGTTGTCTCTGAATGGTCTTTTATTGTGTCAACATTCCTTCTTTTGTTCTATTAGTGATTTTAGCTTTTCACGTCCTGCTCTTTTGTTTCTTTTTTCAAGGACTGTGGGGTACAGGACATTCCAATTACCAGCCCATAAGTCTCTGTTCTTTCAGACATCTCATAGACACATCCTCAAGGATACCTCAAAGAAGTGAATTTATAAAGAAAAAGGTTAACAAAGTTAAAAAGAAAGCATGATCTTGGTTGCTTCTGTTTTTCTTGCTCTCTCTTCCCAGTATTAAAGGCTGATTCCTGGACTAGTGTGTAAGAAGTAATGAATTACTGATTTCAGGGACAATGAACTAAATGATAAATGCCAAATGTCTAACCTAGTCTCTATTACAAATGTTAACCACAGCACATTGGGAATATGGATGTGTAAATAAACAATAAAAGAGTGTGAGAGGAGATCATGACTCTGGTACACTTAAGAGCAGTAGATGCTGCATACCTTGACTTCCCAGAGATACTCACTGAGGAACTGAAGTATGGGCTACAGGAGCAGGCAATGAGGGGGATGGAAAACTGAGTGAACAGCTAAGCCCTGAGGGTTGTGATCTGTGGCACAAAGTCTAGTTTGAGGACAGTAACAAGCAATGTGTCCCAATGATTGATAAGGATCCAACACCCTCCCTTGAAGTGTTTATATTTTTCTCTTGACCTGCTGGCAACTCACTAATTCAGCCCAAGGAAATGTCACTTTTTTTTTCCCCCTGCAAGGGCACACTGCTGGCTTATGTTGAACATGGGGATGATCAACCTCTTGCACCAACAAATGCTGGGGGCCACCCAGCTGGCAAGCAGCTTGGAAGAAAAAAAGGCCTGTGAGGGCTGATGGTATCCAAATTGAACATGAGCCAGCTATGTGCCCTTGCAGCAGAAAAGCTGCTTTATTGTTGGGATGCATTAGGCAGGTCAAGGGAGGTGATCCTTTGCTGAGGCCACACCCGAGAGTGCTGTGTCCAGTCCTGGGCTCGCCATTGCAAGAGACGTGGAGAGAGTCCAAGGAAGTGCCATGAAAACTGTTCAGAAACAGGAGCATCTCTCCTGTGAGTAAAGGCTGAGAGAGCTGGGACTGTTCAGCTCAGAGAAGAGAAAGCTGAGGGGGATTGTGATGGTGTTCACAGGGGTTTTTGGTTGAGGGAAGAGATGAGAATCTTACTCCATGTTTCAGAAGGCTTGATTTATTATTTTATGATATATATTACATTAAAACTATACTTAAAGAATAGAAGAAGGGATTTCCTCAGAAGGCTAGCTAAGAATAGAATAAGAAGGAATGATAACAAAGGCTCTGTCTTGGACTCTCTGTCCGAGCCTGCTGGGCTGTGATTGGCCATTAATTAGAAATATCCAGCATGGACCAATCACAGATCCACCTGTTGCATTCCACAGCAGCAGATAACCATTGTTTACATTTTGTTCCTGAGGCCTCAGCTTCTCAGGAGGAAAAATCCTAAGGAAAGGATTTTCCATAAAAGATGTCTGCGACAGGGGGATCTCACCAGTGTATACAAATAATCACAGGAGACGGCAAAGAGGACAGGTGCAAGCTCTTTCCAGTGGTACCCAGTGACAGGAACAGGCTGATGGGCACAAACTGAACTGCAGGAGTTTCCCTCTGAACATCAGAAACCGCTTTTTCCCAGTGAGGGTGACAGCACCAGCACAGGTTGCCCAGAGATGTTATGGAGTCTCACACGTTGGAGATATTCAAAAGCTGTCTGAATATGGGCCTGGGCAACAAACTGTAGGTAGCCCTATTTTGCTGGGGGCTTGGATGAGATAATCTCCAGATGATCTCCCTCCCAATGTCAACTCTGATCATGGTTGAGTAAGTGGTTTTAAGGAAAACTAACATGCAGATTTAAAATGCATTGAAAAACATAATATCTTTGATCTAGGGCAAATTCTCAACATAGTATAGGAAGTTTTTAGGATATTCATTAGTGTGTGTGAGAAAATGCCGTTATATCTTGAAATGTCACAGAGTAAGTTTACCTCTAAATATGCTGTGACAAATACAATAAAAAAAATTCCAGACAGATGGATGTCAGAATTAGATATATTCTTGTGTAGAAAATGAGACTGCCCCCATGGAGACATTTTTGTAAAGAAAATGATAATAAAAATGTGAAAATAATTGAAAACCAAAATACAAATTCAATATACATTACTCCTATTATTGAAACTTCATGCCCTTTAACTCAAAAGAAGCTTTATAAAATATTATGCTGAACTGTTGCAAGAATGATGTTATTAAAAAGGACCATAGTAAAGGTGCTTGTGCATTAGGAATTGAATATTTTTTGTGGGAAATACGGACTGAGAATCACTAGTGATAATAATAGAGTAGACATGTAAAAGTACATTTGGACACCCCTGATATCTGAGCACAGTTATGCAGAATAGTTAATTCAAGCAGCACTGTTCTTATTACTAAAGTAGAACGCTTAAAAAATTCTAACTCTGCAGATAACAGAATTTATTCCGAAAGTACTCTTTGATGTATAATTAGGTAGATACCATTTTTTTTTCCTCTGTTAAGGTTCTTAAGATATGTTATCTTGAAGTTCAGCTGACTTTATAATGATTTATTGTAGCAAAAGAAATTATATAATGTAGAAATATTTTTACTGTGGTAAAAAGGTCTAAAACTAGTCTCTTTTGCTATCCACAATTCTCAGTGAAATCCTCCTCCTGAAGGGAAGTAAGAAATATAGGAATATATTGTTGACATATTCAGGAGAAGTCAGATGAAAGCCCTGGAAAAAAAATCTTGCATCTGTTTCCTAGAGGAACAGTAGAATTATATTTCTTCATAAGGGATATTCACAGCTATTTGGAATATCACCTTAGAGGATTCTTTCTGTTCTTGTGGCTTTGTTTTCCCTGATCCTGCCCGGGCAGTTTGCCTGCTAGTAAACTGTACCTAGTAAATCAGCTTGCTTCCCATGAGCCGCTCTTGCACCAGTGCACCATTGTTGTCCAGGCCTGGATCCATGAGGTGTTGGAAGTTAGAAATTAAAATCTGATCCAGTCTCCTATTTTGCCTTCTGATTTTCCAGTAGGATTGCATGATTCTTCTCTGTAATGAATGCACATCTGTGCACCTTCTAGAAACTTCCACAGAATCATGGAATTGTTAAGGTTGGAGGAGGACATTTCAGATCATCAGGTCCAGCTGATTAGCTCTGCTTGCCTTGCTTGCCTCTGTTGAGTTTGTACCCTGGGTGAGGGTGTGCTAAGCAAGCCCCTGTTGTATTTGTGGGGTTCTCCAGACAATGGAAGGAATGATGAATCTGAATTCATGTTCTCAGAAGGCTTATTTATTATTTTATGATACTATATCAAAGAAGGCTATACTAAACTATACAGAAAGGATTCTTACAGAAGGCTAAAAAGATAATGAAAACTCGTGACTCTTTCCAGAGCCCCAACACAGGTTGGCCTCAATTGGCCGATGAGTGAAAACAACCCTCAGCAAAAACCAATGGAACCTGTTGGATAAACAATCTCCAAACACATTCCACATGTGAGCACAACACAGGACAAGAAAATGAGTTAAAAATTTGTTTTCCTTTTTCTCTGAGGCTTCTTGTCTTCCCAGGAGAAAAATCCCGGGCATAGGGATTTTTCCAGAAAATATGAATGCCACAAGCCCCCACTCCTTTCCCACCCATGTCACCTCTTGGTATGTCCTTTATACCTCCTGGTCCCATGTCAGGGCACCAGCTACCTGACTGTGCTGCACACCCCATAATTCCTTGAGGAATTATGAGGTATGTGCAATGGAATTTAAGGTTAGAATATACGGACTATTCCTACTGCTGTGTGTTTATGCTAGAAAGAGGAGAAAGTGAGAGAAAGTCAGCCTGCACTTGAGTGCTGAGGTTTGGATTGCTCCCAGAGTGCCAGCTTGGATCATGGGATTGAGTTAAGCATCATGTAAATTTTGGAAGTTTTGTTGATCTTTTAGACACCCTGGCATCTGGTAGAACTAGAACTTCATTTGCTGCCTGTTGAGAAGCGACTTTCAGGTGAGGAGAATGGAATGGATGCACTCACAGCACATGTTTCAGAGGGAGCATGCTGCTCTTCTCTGTGCCATCTGGGATTTCCAAAATGTTGGATGGTTGGTGTTGAAGTACATGGAAATTGTACACAAGCCAAGGAAGGTCAGAGACAGAAATAAATGTGGCCAAGGTCCTCTTTTGCCAGAACGGGATGGTGCTTCTGAGTCAAGCAGATACAGAAAAAAATTATTCAGTCATCTGCCCTAAAAATGGGGCAAGATCCATGGAGCAGTTCCAGTCCTAAATAAATAGTTCTGCCTGTATGTCTTTGAAAATAAGAGACTGTACTTTGATTTCAGACTCTTCAAAGCATTTCTCTATGCCTACCAGCACAGTTTCCTCCTTCAAATAGCACTACTTCATCACAGTCAGGAGTGGATCATCCTCGCAGTAGTGGTAAAGCCATGTGGTGAGAGATAGATGGTGTTAGTGATTTCAGCTGAAGGTTCCAGGCTCTGAAAATTCTGAAAAAACCCAATGATTATATGAAAATTATGAAAAATTGTATGATTATGTCTGGTTTGATATATGAATATGGGCTTAGGAAAGTAACTATATGGGCCAGTGTTAGAAAAAAGATTATTTATTCCTTTGTTTCCTAATGCTGTTATGTTTGAAGAAAGTTAGTTTAAAATAATCCCTTGAGAAATAAGATGTAGCTATTAAAAAGAGACATACAAGCAACCTAGCTTTGGTTTGCTCTTTTGTACAGCTTGTTCATTTTGATTGTATCTTGGTTTAAATCCTTGTCATTAAGTGCTCCTATACCTTACAGGCGGCATTTGATGTTTCCTTCTGAATGAATTGGATCCGTTCCAGTAGCAGATACTGTAATACTTATAATTTACTTTGACAGTGGATTATGTGGAACTGAATGTCCTAAGGCATGCAAGTAAATCACATCAGCCTCAGGTTCTCAGCCATTGTGACTCTTGCTCCTTTGATACTGGTGCTATAGATTCCTTTGCTTGTTTGGTTTGATTTGTTTGCCTTTTCTTACCCCTTCCTTCCTTTACACTCCTACCCACTCACTGACTAATTTCTTCCTTGAGTTTTAGAATTCAGTGACACCTCAAGGAAAGTCAGAAATGGCTGAGTGCAGGAAAAAAAGTAAAGAGGAAGAGAGGTCCCCTTGCTGTGTTTGCAGGCAGCGCAGTCATGGTGCTGCTGATGAGAACTAGAAAGTGAAACTGTATAGAAACGTGGTTCTTCTTTATTGCTATTTTCCTTGTCACTACTGAAAGAATTAATTAGTTGAAGGAATCACATGGGACTCTTTATCTGGACATCTGTGCTTTTACCTCTTTTTTAATTCAGCATCAGGGCTTCTCAGTTCCTTGAGCCCCATGGAAGTTCACTTTTTTCACACTTGACAAGTATGCCCCTGCTGTGTCTCCTCATGTTCTCATTCAAGAATAAAAAGATGGGATGACTACATCCACTCATTAAAGCTCTTCTAACTTCTTCAGAAATCCTTTGATTCACCTTTTTTTTTTTTTGACAGCCATGATCCTATGGATCCATTTTCACCTGCTGTTGATGAACATACTCCTCTTCATGGCTGTACCTGTGTTGTCATGCTGGGCACGATTACATCAGTTGCAAACTGGATTGAAAAAGTGCAGAGGCTGCCTTCAAAGGTTTTCAAGTATGTTAATATACTCCCTAATCCAGACTCCAGTTGTGTCAGTGATGCAGGAAAGTTCAAATGGAAGGAAGGGTACTATTAGTTATGGGTCAAATGACAGAGGAAGAGCAGACAGTGAAGTACGTCCTATGTTTACCTGAAGCCAACTGCTAGTCTCAGGTGTGCTGGAGCTGCAGTGCAGATAAATCTCTTTACTGGTGTCCTGGTTTCAAACATCTGCATAGGCATGAAGGACCCCTCTGATGTGTGTAAAACCCTGTTCTGTAGTGATTCCTGCCTGATCAGATGCTATGGTTCTATCATCCCTCTGGTCATTTTTGGGCTGATACTCCTGGAACTCTTCACACCTGTCTTTCAGGAAATAGTCTGATGGCCAGGCACCCTCAATGCCATCTGCACCAGCAGAGTAGGAATAGGTATCTTTTCAGATTTTGTCCCTACACCGTGACATACCTGCCACTCCTACTGTCAGAGTCCTCAAGTGCCACGAGCTGAGGGACATCCTCACAGCAGCCTTGCCACAGCACGCAAACACAAGGAACTGCAGTGTGTGGGAAGTGCCCTGGAGACAGTGCCACACAAAACTGCGCTGTTTTATTCACCCAGGATTAATTTGCAGCTGTGGCACAGAGGCCACAGTTGAGCTAATAATGACTGAAACAAAACCCCTGGTGTCTACTTGGGTAGACAGTCAATCAACAAACACAGGTTAGGGGAGGCTCAGTGCAGAGGTGACCAGATGAAACATAATAATAGATTATGATGAAACCTAAGCAGATGGCATGATCTCATGGTATCCTTTGATTTAAAACTTTACAAAGCCATGAAGTATCTCAGTCTGTTCCCTGCTGGGTGTCTGCCTTTTGCTTTTCACTTAATGCAGTGAAAATAGGAAAAGCATACAAGCTCTGTTGTGGAGCAGCTTTTTTTTTTTTTTTTTTTTTTTTTTTTAATAAATTAAATTCTATTAAGCTAATGGATGGAAACTGTAGATACAGTGTGAATTTTTAAGTACAGTGCGACTTCTCTCAATTTGCCCTGCAAATTTTCCAAGGGAAGTATGAATTGCTGAGAATAGCTAACTGGGCATCAGCAATAGCTTCAATAGCAGCTAAACTCAAAATGCTGAAGGCTCAGCCTTTATCACAGCACTGAGAAGGTTGCTTTATTTTAGAACCTGTGCCATCACTCGAATCACAACAGCTCAGAATGACCTTTCACCATAACCAGCAGTTTACATCCTCTGCACCCAAACGGACGAGCTGAGAAACTTTTTAATGAAAATGAAAGATATTTGGAAGTTTGCCACTAGGATAGGAGAGGAGAAGAATTTATGGGCTGACTTAGGGGGAATACCTCCACAGTAGATTTCTTGGCAGTTCAAAACATTCTTTCAACCTATGAAGTAATTACTGAACATTAGCAATACATGTAAAATTATTTCTTTAGATTTTTTGGTATTTTTATAATGCCCCCTTTTTTACTATTGAAAAATGTTAAGAATTAAGTAAACCTTGGTCTTCCTCATCTCTTACTGTAAGTTTTAGAAGGTGCAACTAAAATGGAAAATTGAAAAAATGCAGAAGGGGCTTTTTGTTAAGTGAGAGGAATTTCTGCTCTCTTTTAGATTTTTAGCCTCAGTCTTGTGAACTGCTCTGAATAAGCCACGTCCAATGTCAATGCTGAGTCCAACTGATCTCAAGTAGTCTCAACAGGCAGCATTTTCCTGGATCAAGGCCTTGTTTATTCCTGTGTGTGCTGAGATGTTTTGCTCTGAAATTTTAGTCTGATTCCCTAACCATTGGGATTCCTGTAATGGATGAAATTCAGGCTATTACTTGTTTTATTTAGAAATCAAATTGGACATCTTGGACAGTAATATTTTTTCTGTGTATTTTGGCACTTAGAACCAAAGCAATAAACCTGATAAAACTGTTTTGAGATGTTCCTGCTTCAAAACATGTAGAGAAATTCTCTTTTATATAGTTTGATCTTAAAAGAGACTGGCAGCAAACCCTTTGATACTGATTTGCAGAATCATGAACAATTTACTGGTTTTGTTACTTTAAGCTGTTTTTTTTCGAGTCTTAAATATGCTTCTTTTAATATGTATTAGTTTTAAAGGAGCATTATAATTCAGTCTAATTAGCTGTAGTACTTGAATCTGTGGAGCAAAAGGTTTAACATTTTCCATTTGGATTTTTGAAGCTGTAGAAATACTTCATTTCTTCCAAGGATAATAACTGTTTCTGAGTTACCTCAGAGTACTTCCTCAGGTAGGACTAAATTTCAGCTATGAGTAAATCAGATATTTATAATAGTTTTGCATATGGAAATATTTCCACTTTTGGGTCATTTGTAGATGCAAAAAACTACTGGAGTTAAAAACTTGGCTACAAATGGAAGTGTTAGTTTTGGCCTGTATGATGAGAATGTTAAAAAGTATTTAACTCTACAGGCTATTTTAAAATAGAAAAGGTTTATACTAGAGTTGTGGTATTCTGATTTAAGAATATGCTGATTTAATTTAAACATATTCCTAATGAGTTTAAGGCAAATAAAAACAATCCTGCTTTAAATGTAGTGGACTGAACTGAGTCACATGCAGTAATTTATAATGCACACTTAATCAAACTGGTGCTACATTTTATAGACATCTCTGTAGGTTTTCATTTAGGTGAAGAAAATTGGCACCAGTACCACTTGGTTTATGCCAGCACAGATCCCTGAAAAACATAGCAGCTGGAACAAAATGCAGTTTATTCCATTTCACCTTGGTCATTTAGCAATTTTTCTTGTGCAAGGCCAGACAAATTTACTCCGTTCTCCCATTCCTCATCCAGTCACGCACCTTGACAAGACACTGTGCATCAGCTGATGTACTGTGACTGTGCACCTGCCCAAGGAGAATGATAAATTATGTGAATCAGCTTAGGTTTCATAGAGAGAAGGCCAGGCTACCTTTGATTACCTCACTATTTGCTGTGGTCTGAGAAAGCTGACATGGACTGCGGCCATGGGTCAGCTGATACTCGATAGCCTGTTCCCTTACTGCAATTTGTCTGTGTAGCAATTTCTGGGGGTTTCCAGACAGCTTTCTTTGTGTACCTTTAAAACTCCTTTAAAATGCTAGCCTAAATTAAATGGAATCTATTTTCTTCTTTTGACATGCATGTACGCAAATTAGGTTTCACTGCTTTAATCTTTTATTAATCTAAAATACCTCTAAATGCTCCTCTTGCTTTACATCACCTTAAGCTGTGTGTTTGCACGTCTCTAGGAGTTTGCAGTGATGCAATTAGTTTGATAGTTACTATAGAACTTGTGTTTTGCCAGTTTTTAAAATCTAAATGAGCAAATAAATAAGTAATTTGATGCGCATATTGTCAAAGCTGTAATAACACTTGTGTGTCACCATTGTGTAAAACCCCACAGTACACAGAATTAGTGACTGTAGATGTAAAGAGATTGGAAATTCTGGTTCATGTTTGTGCTGTAGCCCTGCATACAAGGTAACTACTAATAATTAAATCAGGTAATTAATCATTGTTATAGTAAAATCAAGATTGCCATTAAACTGCAGAGCTCCCATGATATGCTTGTCTGCTTTTTTTTATAGCTGAGGGTAGTAACTTACCTTATTGCTATAAATGGATCTCAATACAAATCCTCTTGCACCTAGGTCAGTAACCTGGTTCTCATCTTGTTTTCTTTCCCTTGGCATCTCAAATATAAAACTCATGTAAAACCTTTTGTTTTGCTCTGCTGTTATTTCCAGCTTGAATACCATGAATGTGCAGAAATCATGTAGTTTCCCTAGCAAGTGACTATGATGAGCTTGGAACCGTGTGAACAGCAGTGATAAAAAGTTGTTGACTTCTTTGAGGCTCTTTATTTTTGTATCAGAAATGAGATGTACCCCATAGTATGGCTCCAAGGTTTTGCTCCAGAGGAAAGAAAAGCTGAGCCAGTACTGCATTTTTAATGGCTGAGTCATCTGCCTCTGTCCCAACACCAGAATCTCATTTTAGGACTCTGAAATTCAAGTTTGTTTCCACTGGTAGGTCTACAGTCAGTGTTAATGTAATTTCTGTTATTGTAGTAGCTTATAACAGTGATTTTTGGATGTAATTGTTTTTGAGATTGCATGGTGCCTTTCACTGAAGGATTTCAAAGTATCTTTGAACAACATATTTAATTAACCACTACCTCAGCTTTTACCAGCATCTTTGCTTGAAGTAAATTATGGTCTGTGCACCTAGAGTGGGCCGTGACCTTCTGAAAACATTACTTGTTTACAGTTTTTCTCTTCAGCCTGCATATTTGCATTTCTAATTAAGGGAGTGGTATATCACTTTAGCACGAAAGAAAAAATACCTCAGGTTTATCATTGTTATGGCTCACATGGAAGTGATTGCTCTGCCTGTACAACAAAAAGCTCAATCTGAATAGATTTTCTTGGATCCTCATAAAGAAAAATTGTATAACTAACATTTGAAATTTATTGAATAGCTGCAAATTTTGCTTCAAAAGAAAAAAAATTGTGACAT
This sequence comes from Zonotrichia albicollis, assembly GCF_047830755.1. Classification (NCBI taxonomy): domain Eukaryota; kingdom Metazoa; phylum Chordata; class Aves; order Passeriformes; family Passerellidae; genus Zonotrichia; species Zonotrichia albicollis. Next base: position 41,549,114 of record NC_133819.1, on the reverse strand, counting down.
GAAGTATAATGGAGTGGTGTTCGACACCAAGAAGGAGTTGTCAATGCATCATAAAAAGAAGATTCTAAGATCCTAAGTTGCAAAACACTGTTACTCATGACATCCCAAGGTATATAAATGTGATTAATTTTTAAGGTTCTGTTTATTACAGAATCATCTATTAGCATTTAATGAGAGTACTGTCAAGACTAAGTAGGAAATAGTTTATATTTAAAGGGATGATGCAATTTTAAACATTCTAAAATTAATAATTCATCTTGCTATTATGTCTTGATCCTATAACTTGTCCTGTGCATACAACTTTTCTGTCTGAAGGGAATCCCACTCACTTCAGAACAGCCCACTGGGGAGAGTTGGATTTGTTTGTCTGGGATGCCATCTGAATCCAGGCCAAGAAACACGGTCCTAGCACTCCAGGCTTCTTATTGATCTGGTGACTGTGTTGGCTGTAAGAAGGGAAAAATAAGTGCTTTTTTTTCTGTAGGCTTTAAGTGTCTGTCTGAGTTGCTGACTGCACCTCTGAGAAGTCAGGTCTTTATCATTGTCCAAGAACAACTGTCTCCTTTTTCTCCTGAAAAGCTCGTGACAAGACTAAATGAGGATTTAAGAGAACTGGGTTCTGTTTTTAGCTCTAATAGTAGCTTGTCAAATCTTGACGAAGCTTTTTGCCTCAATTTCCTAATCTGTAAAACGGGCATAATGATGCCAGCATCTTTCTTGTGGTGCTTTGAGGTGTACTGATTAAAAATGCTACTATGACCTTTTCTGTAGCTACTGTCCCCTCGTAAAAGGCCTGATTCTGTTAGATGTTACCTGAATGGTAATGAGACCACCCCTTAATGCTTAGTAATGTTCAGCCTGTGCTCAGTACTGTGCAGAAGCAGGTCCCAATAATGATCTTGGTTTTTTTTTGCTTTTTTGTTCACATCAGGTTTTTCTTTATTTTGCCCCATTACAAGACTGTGTTATATTTTCTATTAAATGTTTTGTAAGTCTTCAGCTAAACAAACAGGAGGGCATTAGTTTTGCATCCTGCTCAAAAGAATTAGGAGTGCAGCTAAGCTGACGCCACCATTGCTTTCAGTGTTAAATTACATATGCTTTCTCATTGTTTGGAGCTAAAATATCTGTGAGTCCTGGGCATAACAGTTAATTCCGACTGCAGCAATGCTCACTAATACTAATGAGTGTGGGTCTGATGTATGACAGAATGCTTTTCTGCCAAGAAGCCACTCATACCTCCTGCAGCTGCTGTTCTTGCTGTTCAGCCTGGAAGGAATTTTATAGACCTGTTCTTCCAATTCCCCAGGAAAAAAACCAGCCCAACAGCGTTTCAGGAGAGAGAGGAGGCTGAAATTCATTCCAGCTAAAAATGTTGACATATTAACAGAATCCTTTTGATAGCTTCTTGAGGTGAAGAAATACTAAGACATGAATATTTGATTTCTCTCTCTGACACCTCCTATGTCCCATCTTCCAGATATACTTTACTTGTACTTAGTTAAGTGCACTTATTTGGTAGCTTGCTTCTCAGTTTGTACTCCATTTAAGCAAATTACAAACTGCCCTCCAGTCACAAAGCTTCTCAGCTGAAGCAATTTAATAATTCTACTATGAAGAAGGTAGAGTGAAATTTCTCCTGTCTTGTGGTAAAGGTGAAAGTTTATTCATAGATAATATTGTTTTGTTGATTGCTTATGAAAATAATGCTCTTGTATTTTTTTCTGAAGTTGTGGGACAAGGTGACCACAGTAAGGAATCCAGTGTTCCACCTAATTCTTTTATTTGCAGAGGTAAAGAAAAAGTAAGACTGAAAAAGGCAGCAATCTGATTAGTTAAAAGTTATTATAATTTGTTTTGCTCTAGGTCAACAGCTGTCTAGAGGATAAGATCAAAACCTGTTCTACTTTGCTTTCTTTGGTCTTGTGCTGAAATGGTTTTATTTTTACTACTTGGCCCTTTTCCCAGGAATTCTTGGGAATTTAGCTTGAATTAATTGGAATGCTTTTTTTCCCAACTGAAGAGTGAATTGTTCTAGGTGTAAAAATTACACTTGCTTTATTAATGATTCCGTTACATGGCAGTGTAGAGCCTAAAGGCATCAAATCAAGACTCAAGTAATCCTGTTTAGAACTTGGCTGTTTGATGAAGCTGCAGCCCTTTTAGTAGAAGTGCCTAATTTCATGTACTAAGAAAGTGAGGTATTTCAGGAGGTTTCCAGAGTGATTTCTTGAGGCAACAAATTAATGGCAAGAGTCATGAGAGTCAGCAGCAAGGAATGGAGGCAATTGGTGCAGGTATTGAGCAATCTGAAAGGAGCCAATAACAAGGTGTAACTCAGAAAATTATACATCGAGGGTGCAAATATTTTCTATGTAATTCATAGACAAAGATATAATTCTCTAGTCTTAAGAAACTGATTTGTTAGTGGGGAGGGGAAAGAAATTGTGGTGTTCAGATTACAGGTTTTGCGAGTTGTGGTGTGATCAATTTTTCAGAATTTTATTCTCAGGTCTCCTATGTGGCCACCTCTGAGCATGCACAAAATCTTCCTTAATTGCTTCTGACTTGCTCTTTGGTTTATGTCTTATAAGCTGATCTATTAGGTAGTAACTGATGAGAAGAGGAAGAAGGGGTTATTTTAATTTAAATTAATCTCTTTGTGACAGCAGGGTTTGGCTGAGAGGATCTATTTATTACTAGGACCAGCAGGTCAGGTGGCTAAGAGTGTTTCAGTACTGTTTTAAGTAAAACACTCTTTAAAATACCCACAGCCTGAAATTCTGACTTCATGATTGATGATATAGCTAGGGGCTTGAATGTTTGGTGAGTTGACCTCAGCACCTGATCTGCAGAGCTCAGCTTCAGACAAGGTTCAGTTTACAAGGTGTTTTAAAATTAGCTGGGACCCACATTGTGGCTGCACAGAGATTTGTGAAGAAAATTGACAAATGAAGAGCCCAGGGATAAGTATTGACTTCTTGTTTCAAGAAGGAATATTGCTGTTCTCTAGCCTGAAAACCCTTCGACAACATCTTGTGAAGTTATCTGTTTCATGGATCATTGCATTAGAGAGGCTCCTTATGCCTTAATTTCATGTTTATATTACTGTGCTGATGAATTACTGTGTATGACAATGCCCTTTGTAAAGAACCACTTGCACAAAATGATTTTTTTTTGACTGCAGGCCCAAAGGTAGAGATGCTCCTGCAATTGCATGCAACACCCATCCTGCTCCCCTAAATTCCAATCAGCCAAAGCAGGGAGGAGCAGCAGTTTGATGGCCAGAAGCAGCTGGGCAGTACCACACAGGGGTGCCACAGGTGGCTGACACTGAGATTGGAAGCAGCCTGGTGCTGTTAGGGTAACACAGGGCCTGTGCTCTGCTCAGGGAGCCTGTTTATAACCTGCTGCAGGAGCTCTCCTTCTGCAGAGCCTGCTGATTCCCTGGTACAGAAAGACAGGAGCAATAGTGTGGGGAACATGCCCCTGTCAGGACAAGAGCTTCTCTTTGTTTTATGAGCATCATTTATGACTGTGACCTTCAATGTAGAGGAAAAGTATCTATTTTATGGTAGTGGTGAATGCATCTAGGAAGCAGTAAGAGGCCAATCAAGGTCTCAGCAGATGTTTCTGTTGTGGCAGAATAGAAGAGCTGCTACTAGCAGAATCACTGATTTTTATGTGATCGCTGCTCAGCTGCTGATAAAGAAGGAGAGACAGGGACAGCATGGGAGAATTTCAAGCAGATGATGAAGAAAAATGATAGTGCTCCAATGCTGTAAAGGAGAAATACCTGTAAAAGAAAAGAAGGTTAGTCCAACATCCTTCTGCAAAGGAAGGGCTCAAAGTGAAATAAGCACGGGTAGGAGACTTTTCTTCTTTTTAATGCCTTTATTAAGAGTGATCAGCTCTGGTGGGGAGAACAGACGCGTCCATGCTCATGCTGCTGCTCCCAGGAGTGACTTGTAGGAAGAGGAAGAGTGCAGCTTTGTCCACTGCTCTGTGGACAGAGCTGGGAGTTCTCTACTCACAAGTGCATCATGAAAGTCTCTTGATTTCAGTTCAACGTTTGACTTCCTCTGTCCAGCTGACATCTTTTGGTTAGGGTGAGGGGTAAAAAGGGTCTTAGCAGATACTAGATTCTGTTCCTCACATCTAGTCATCACTTTGATTTGCCAATTTTGTGTTGGCTCATTGTTTTCAGGGGTTTTTGGCTAGGTTTGGTGAAGGGCTTCTCCCATTGCATGACCCGTTCTGAAGTTGTTTGCCTGCTAACTCCAAGGTCTCCTCCTCTTGACCCTCCGGGTGCCATCCTCCAGGAAGCAGCAGGGTGCCCCTCGACAAAAGGAGGAATTCTTAAACATCAAGGTCAGGCAGTTAACAAAAATGACAGGTGATTTCAACAGCAAACAGTTAGAACTAACACCCTGGCAGCAACTGGCCCAACCTGTGAACTCTGCAAACTTTTAAAAAAATGGGCAGCTTTTCTACTCATAGCAAAAGGAAGATGTTTTTCAAGTATTTTCGAGTATTTGTAGGGTATTTTTTGCAAGTGTTGCAATGCTCTGGCATTAAAATTGAAGTAAGTGTTTGTAGAAAATTCCACTGAATGATTGTTTATTTATTTATTTATTTATTTTTATCATGAACCAGAACAGCTACAACTAGGTGTAATTCTGGGAAACCTTGCCTATCAGCAGACTTGAGTTGGGCCTTACCACTGGTTCCTGGTCCTGAGCTCTAGGACTAAAATACCCCTTTCAGAGAGCTTTAGAGAGGACTTCTGTATCCAGAAATTTTCTGGAGAGACCCAGAGTAAAGGCAGTATTTGGAATCTTGCCGGATTCAGCTGGCTTGGAAATGTGTGGGATGCAACTGTTGGGTCCAATTACTGCAGATTGATGATTCCCTGTGAAAGGGACTCAGCCATGATAAGATAAATAGTAAATTGAATTTTCTTTACATTTTTTCAAAATCTTTAATAGGAAAATATATATATATGTATGCAAATATTTCCTGAATCAGTAAAGAGATGGGGCCATAAATAAAAAAGATGGTACATTCTTGCATTTATTTTTCCATGGGCAAAAAGATGTTTCCGTTCCTCTAATATTTTTCTGCATTTCTCAGTTTTTAATAATTTCAGAATGGAAAGAGAAGGGAGTCCTAAAGTGATGTTAGAGATGATCAATTCAGACTTCTCACCATTTGCCTGTCATCCATCTGTCCTGGTCCCCAGAGCATGCTGTTTCTTATTGATGCAAATGGGTATGTTTCCTGCAAGCACTTCAATTAAGACAACATGTTTTCTTTTTACTTGCATTTTTCTCTTTAGGAAGTCAGCACTGTAAATTAATTTTTAACACGTACCGTGAGTTAGCATTAAAGGAGGATTCTTTTAGTTGATATGTTTGTGAAGTACATTTCTTAAAATGGAAATACCCTTAAATAGATTTTAACAATTTTCTAAAGTTTATATATTTTTTTTAACTTATTCACTGCTGTCTTTGAAATAAAGTGGTCTGTGCTCCTTCAGTGATCTACAGTTAATGCCTTTGATCCTAGAGGGGAACTGTGCATTTTTCATTCATTTTTTTGGGGGGAAACTGAGAGGTTTCTACCTTTGTGAAGAACCTATTTATTCTCCTAGAGGGCTCAAAATCTCTGCTAAACTGGATTGTCTATTTAAAGGCTTAGAACCCTGAAGCTGGTGTCTCTGCTCAAAAGAACAGTATCTCTGCCCTTATGAGTCTTTCTTAACTGTGGTACATTTTACCAGCTAGTGAGTACTCTCTGATAAACATGACCATAAGTAATGATATCTTGTATTTTTAATTGGTAACTGTTGGCGGATTCCGTTATCTGTTCTTAACTTTTTGGCTATTGTCAAGCTAGCTTGGATTCTGATGTTTTATTGCCTTGCAGATTGACTTAGTTTTATTGGCTTTGTAGAGAAAAAAAGTTGTAAAATCTGTGTTTAAAAAGCAGTTGGAAGGAAAAAGTTCAGTTTTCTAAGTAAGCACATGTTTTGGGTTTTTAAAAGTGTGATTCTGTCAAACTTCTTGGAGCAGAAGACCTTTAAGTTTATTTAATACAACTCCACATATATCACTTAGGCAAGCAATGTGTGAATTCTTATTCATAACTGAAGTGTCTGTCATTAGACACTAATTTGTAATATAACGTCAATAGTAGATAAAATTGGTACCTGGGCTCCTGTTGTATTTTCAAGGCTTGTTTTTGTCTTTGTGTAGTGCTGATGACACATCCATTTAGGAAAAAGGAATTTTTATTAGTACTCTTTGAGCAGAAAGAAATGTTGGCACCTACATCAATGCTGATAGTAGAGAGCATCTGCACTGTTTGCTGTGATCATGCAGAGAAACAGTTGACTTCGTTTCTACAGCAGTTATGTCTATAATTTCCCTCGATTGCAGTCTACTTTCATTTAATTTGTGCTCAAGGGCCCTTCACATAGAATGATTTCTGCTGGGTGAAAGATCTTGCTACAGCTGAGAGGTCACAATATAATACACTCTATTGATTGTAATGAATACTTGGTATTTGCTGTATGCACGATGCATGGAGGAATCCATTTTTAATCCAGAAACAAAAGTACAATATAGATTGATTGAATCTACAGCTTGCAATTGAATTCACGGAGGCTTGGTTTCAGTTTTGAGTGGTCTGTCACGAGCTTAACTATACAAACTTTTGGTTTTTAAGTTTGACTTTGTATGACAGCTGTTTTGTGGTGTTATCATTGCCAGCTGTACATGTAAGCAAAGGCCTGCAGAGCAAAATGATTGTGTGACCATTAGTTATTTCCCAAATTCCAGAAAACAGATAATTTAATGGAATTTGAGAAACAGGATTATAGTTCTCATAAAAGAAAAAAGTATTTGCTAATTCTAACATGAACTCTATCTTTCCTAGCAGGCAATAAATAAAAATAAATCAGTTCTATTTGGGAAAGATATCAGAATCTAGGGGTGCCTTCCCAAAAGACAGAGGAGGATGAGGACAAGGCTATTAATTCCTCTCATTTCTTTCTTTGTTCCCATGACTTACTGGACCATCTGTGTGCTTCCTGTCTACACAGGTCACAAGGGCTGAAATTGTTCCCAGGTAAAAAAAAAATCACAGCTTCTGCTTTAAATTCCCTTCTCTGTGCATTATGAAGGAAAAGATGCATTTATGAGTCTTGGGGAAGGCTGCAGGTGGTCAAAAACATTCTCAGTGATGAAGTGTTCTTTACATTGAGCAATGCAGCTGGAGACAACACTTCTCAGTTTTGTTTGTAGGTCATGGCAGCACTTGGTGAAGGGGAAACAACTGTGCTGTAAGATCTAGAGAGCAGGCACTTACAGATATAGAAGATTCCTGGCCATAGTACTGCACCATACTGCTTGACATGAGTAATGTGGCCATCTCAAAACAGGGCATTTTTCCCCCTGTTTGAATTCACCCTCCATGCATAAAACCTATTTGTATATTCAGGAGTTAATATGCTAAAGAAAACACAATTGTGTATGTTTTTTTTATTAAAACCCAATGAAGTCCTCCTTAAAAAGGAGAAGTACTGCAATAAAACCTCAAAACCCATACCCAGCCAACCTGGGACAAATCTATAATGATATAAATTATGCCAAATTGTTGACTTCAGAGTCATGATACATCTGCATGCTGTGGTGGAATTTGTCTCAGAGGATTTACCATACCAAATTAGGCTTGATATCAATCTGCTCTGCAAACTTGTCTCTGAATGTGGCCAGCACCAGATGTTTCAGAGGAAAGGTGGAGGGAGCCACCTGTTTCATATAGAAATGGAGCAAATGTGTTCTTTGCATTAGGTGCCCTTCTGAGTAGTGGTTAGATACAGATCTAAGTCCAAAAGCAGAAAATGTATTATTACTATTATAATCTTCATCACAAAATTTTTGGAAATTAGATATTTTGGCTGGTTTTATATATGTAAGTTTGCTCATTGTTTTGAATGAAACTCTTTTTTTTAAAGCTGATTCAGTATCAGTAAGTCTTTCATTTGTGGCAAGAAGAGAAACCTGTAACTCCAGAGCAACTGAATTTCTGACGTCAGCTGCCCAACAAATAGCAGTAGGAGAGGAAGTGACAAATTTTGGAGCTCATTTTAATAGGATCTCATATGTAGGAAGAAGGTTTGCAATTATTAATTTAATGTTTTACAATAGCTGAAATACATAATGAAACCCTTTATAGAGTTTCTGAACCTTCTGCAGCAGTCTTGCTTATTTTCGTGCTCATCAGAATGAATATGAATATCTGTTAGACTATTGAGTTTCAAAGTGCATTTCCTGTGATTATGGTTTAGGTCAGGATGGATGGAACTCAGCTATCCATCAAATACTATGCAATAATTAGAAGTGTATGAAGAAATTTGGATATTCATTGTCTACGTGAAAGAGTGATTCTTAATGCATAGAAAATAACAAAATGTTACAGAAATGGCACTGTTTTTAATTCCAGTTTAGCTGCTTACTTGAGCAGGAGTTGTCCAGAGGAGGAGTAGGGAATTAAGTGTGCTGGGGCAGGCTGCAGGATCTCAGAGCTCAAGGTCAGGTTGTCCCAGAGGAGCAGTTGTGCTGTAGCCTCTTTAGACTGAGATGAATGAGTGTTATGAGGTGGAGAGCATTTTCCAGATTGTTTGAAGTTTGTGGCTAAAGGACAGTTGTGAGCTTTTGTTCCTTCAATGTTTTAGTAAGTTGCTGGGTAAATGCTCTTGGCTAAATTAGTGCTGCTATTTCTGTCAGTTATAATTCTTTTTTCATTACAACTGTCTAGCTGTGCTTACCTAACAAAGTTACATCCCTAAAAACTACATAGCAGCACACAGAATGTCAAGCTGTGGTCTTCCAACATGAACCTATTTACACAAGTAATATCAGCTCAGTAGCCCAAGACACCTAATATTTTTCTTTTACAGAGTGGAAAAATGAAATACATCTTAGAATTTTAATAAGTAAAAAGAACCATCACATGAGGTGTACAGTATTTAAATTTGAAAAAAAGAAAGAAGGAAAAAAAAGCCAGAGAATATTAGGTGGAGTGGCAGAAGTGAGACTGATTCTTTTCCTCTCTTTCCCTGTGCGTTAAGAGCAAACTGATAACAGCAAGAGCCACATGCTCCATTGGAGTTTCTCTTGTGCCACCAAAGGCAGGCTGGCTTCTAGGACTGCCTGGAATTCATGGTTGATGTGACTTGCACAGTGACAGCATGTTGCCACAAGTGCTAAAGAGTCATAGCTCATCAAACTCAAGAGATGGTGCTGTCTCAGGATTTTCAGCCTGATCTGAAACCATTGGAAACAACAGGTGCCTTTAGTCCAGGTGATAACAACATGAGGAGTTTTCTTATCTTGTATCTTAATAACTTTAAAAGAGAGAATTAGCAGCATTAGCTAGGAAGGACCAAGCTCCCCTGTCTGTCACATGTACATTGGAACTCTGAGTTCAAAAATTGGTGTGTATGCCAGTCTTCACAGATTACAGAAGAAAAAAGTCTCACTAATAACTAGTTCTAACTTGATTTTAGTTCTTAATGATTCCTAAGGTTGTTAAACTGAAAGATAAACAACAAAATTTCTCTGAAACATCAAGGACAGATAATAATATTTAAACTTGGCTTAAAAAAAGGGACAAAATCATTGTACTGAGGCTTTTCCTCCTTAATGTTTAAGCTGCCATTTCTTCAGTTGCTTTTTGACTGTTGGATATATTTATAGCCAACTTATATAAAACTAAGAACAGAAAGTTTGGTCCTCCTTTTAAGAGGCTTTTTTCATGCTTCTTTTTTTGAACATTGGGAAATTGAAGTCTTGTTTTTATATTGGAAGGTATGGTTTGGGTCACACTTAATGATGGCCTTGTAGTCATGCAGGAATCCCATCCTACCCTACATCTAGTCTGATTTTTTTTTTAAGATCATGGCTCCTGTTGTTTTTGATTCTGATAATTAGAAAGCCCTTTCCTGTAGATGTCAGAAAATGCCTCCTGTTTTTCTCTCATATCTCTCCTTAAAACTGTCTATTTTAAAGCAATATCTCCCAAGACCTCTGGCAATATACTGGCTGCAGACATAAGGATGTCTGGAAATGTCTAATGTACAGGAAAATAAATGCTTGTGGCTCTCATTGTATGGTCAGCAAATGTTCTTGTATGTGTTCCTGTCTCATATTATAAGCAAGGATAAAACTGGTGGGCAAAGAGGAGATGGTGTAGACACATGATGTTACTGGTGTATGATGAACACAATATGAATTGCTTTAAAGTGAAACACTTCTAAGACATGAAAGAAAGGTGTTGAGTTTTGACTTTATTGGAGATTTGTCACAGATTGAGTTCTTCAGTGTAATAGTCCACTAGAATTCGAGGAAGTTAAGATGAGCTGATACATGGTGGTGAAGATTGAAAGTTTTATTTCTTTCATGTTCATAGTGTGGTTCTTATTGAAAACCCAGTCAAAGGGTTCATAGGCCTGAATTGACCTATGAAATTGTAGTCATTCATCACAGAACAGAATAATCTTACTCATACTCTGCTTGAACAGAAAATTGGTCCTTGAACATGATGAAGGCGTACACTATCTAAGCCTTTGAAGGAGGAGACCTCTTCCAACTCACAGCTAATGAAAAGCAGAGCTGAGCTCTACTTATGGGCCAGTTGGTCTTCCGTTGCTGTGATCTGTGGCCCAAGCTGTTCACACAAACACTTCAGGGTAGCAGACCTGCCAGGCAGCAGGTGGCCTGGTGTAAGATGCTTGGGTCCCAATAAATAGTCATATCTTTTCATATCTGCAATATCTGATGCATTAACCTACCCATAATGAGACAAATCTTTCTTATCTCATACAGTAGAGCTGAAACCCAGACAATAAATACAGCTTCAAATCTCCCCATCCCCCTTTTACAAAGTAAGGTTCTTTTTTACACAGAAATGAAGAAAGTCATTTGCTGCTGGCTTGGGTACAATGCTCTTGTTATCAGACTAGAGTCATAGCTGCAATAGCAGAGTGTAGCAGAAATGCATGGAAATATTATTAACTTCCAAATTAAGCACAGTATTTGTGAGTTGCAGTTGGGAGCAGAGGATTTTTAATTAGAAATCTTGACAAGGCTTAAATGAATTGTTTTTGTCCCAGTAAAAAGTGTGGCCTTGATAAATTTCTGCTACTGAAAAGCAAGTTAATTTCCCCTGTTCAATTCTTCTTTTAGTGGCTGTTATACATCATATGAACTAATTTATGGGGGGAAGCACTGAGTGGGAATTGATGATTATTTTAAGAACAGATCTGCACAAAGCTACTCACACGAGTAAAACAGGCTGGGATTTGGTTCCCCATTCATACTCCACAAATGCTATTACCAGATGCTTCAGCAGCTTGAATCCCTTCCCCCCATCTTTGTGGCATATAAGAATATAGTGTAACCCAAGGGTCTCTGCACTTCATTCTCTTACTTGCTGGCTGGTTGGAGTGCTGGCATTAGTTTTGTGCTCTATTGCATTAAATAAAAATAAATAATTACTACTGTTTTACCAGTTTTAAACAGGTAAAACTCTTAAACATAGAGAGAGGAGCTGTGTTCTGCTTGCAGTAGGAAGCAGATACCAATAGAAGCTCATGCCACAACTGCTTATCACCATCCTTTGTGGTGTGAGATGGTATCACTCATTCAGGGCTGCCAGCAATGCCTAACCCTCTTCTATCGAAATGAATCCTGTCCAGCTACATTTGCAATGTAAACTGTGTATGTTCAGGTGGGTATTGTGGCCAAAGCACGTTAGGGAATGCATAAACAAGTAGGTGCAGGGGACCCTCCACAAGCAAGGCACAATCTGCTTGTTTCTTTCTTTCTGTTGGATTTTGTTATCATGACCATGTTACTGTCCTTTCCTAATGAAAGCTGATGTTTTTCCAACCAGTTTTCCCACCTCAGGAAAAATTAATCCTGAGGGAAGTCTACAAGGCATCCACTTTTTTCCCCGTAAAAAGGCCTTCTGGACTGATACCTGTTAAAGCCACATGGCTGCATGGTCAGAGGGGAATGTTCTGTGGTCTTTCTTAGAACTAGCACAGCCACAGAGCATGGCAGTGTTTCTCTAATGTGTTTGGTTGTGATTTGAAAATGGCACTGTTGCAGGAGAGGCAGAGGAATCAGAAATTCTGCTGTTTTTCAGTGGATCACCTGCCCTGTTCATGACAACCACGGAGAAGTGATGGGTGAAAGCACAGAACAGATAACTGGAGAATAGAGCATTTCCGTAAAGGATGTGGTTTTTTTTCAAGTGCTGTATATGTTGAAGGCTTTGTCAACAGTCCCTGGGAAGGTGTAATAATGATGGCTGGCTCCAAAAGGCCAGCCCAGGCTGTTACATTTATGCAGACATTGCAGATTCAGCCTCTGGAAAAGTCTGTGGTCTTCTGAACACACAAAATTCCCAGAGCAGTCAATGATTTCAAAAGCAGCATTTGGCCTCATGCTGTCAGCTTCAGTAATTATGCAATTCAATTACATTCAAGTGGGAAAGTCACTCAGGCAATTTTGTAAAATCATACCTTTAATGAAGAAGAAGGAGGAAACAAACATATTTTTATCTATCTATAAATATATAATGTACATACAGACTGTAGTATGTGTTGAAAGTTTTGCTACTAAGGATGATTCCATTTTCCCAAGCTGTTAGGCTGTGCCCATCCCTGTGGCACATGACAGCCTTCTATTAGTGCATTAAGCCATATATCTTACTTGTCTCTCACATACTTATTGTCAGGTTCTTCTTCTAGGAGGCAAATCTTCTACAATTAAGTCTCTTATTTTGATGGACCTGAGGGATTTTATTTATTTGTTTTCTTTTTCAGTCTACATGCTGCTACGCAAATATGCAGATAAGGGAAGATCAAAAGATTTTGCCTCGTGCTTGAAACAGAAGGTACAAAGGTCTGCCAAAGGCTCATTAATCCATGACTGATCCTGGGCTTTCCAACTTATCCTCTCTTGCTTTGTCATAGGAAGCCTTACACGGGGCACTTGGAGTGCAGAAGGAGTGTGCCCTGGCTGCCAGCCAAGTGAAAGGAGACAGCTGAGAGGTAAGTGCTAATGCTGCCGAGGGCTGGAGGATCTGAAAACAGAAGGAAAATAATTGCTGCTGATGCGAATTTTCCAGCACACATGTGAGAATATGAGGATAGAGCCAAATAGGTTCAGAAAGGATTTTCACTAACACCTGCCTGAAACTCGGCCTCTCTCAGGCACAGAGGGTCTGTCTTTGTTTAGATCAACCTTTCAAGCACTTTAATGCAGCATCTACTGTCAGGTCCCCTCCACAATCCTGTTGAGTTTGGGACTCTCTCCCTCTCTCTGTGTTGTTTTGGCTCCTTCATAGCAAATTATTCTAGCTTTCATCTCTAACTCGTCAGAATTCCGATGCTGGTTTTCAGCGTTTTCCATAATGCCCAACCTGGGGTAAGATGAGGACCTGCACAATTATCAGAAGACCTCCTTCTCTCGTCTGCTGTTTTAAAAGTAGCACTTCTTGACATTACCTAAGATGTGTCCTAGGCAAATACCCTGTCCTACCTTTATTTACATGTATTTAACAGCATTTTGTGCTGCAGTGACAGCTTTTAAAGGCAATTTATTTATTCTCTCAGGAAAATAATGCTTGAGAAATTCTGCCTGAGAAGTCTGGGGTCCCTGTGTCATTCTAGACAGTTGCACAGTGCATGATTGCTGTGATGTTGAGTAGGATAATCAGCTTTTAGGAGTGTGTGAACACCAGTGGAGTGCATGGACTTGCATACCAGCTTTTAAAAAGAGTGAGTGAGCAGCTGGTCTGCTTGACTCTGGTGCTCTACAGGGCCAGTAGGTAATCTGACAAACTTGACATGGTGTGACACACCAAAGGTCAGCACAGCAGTGGGAAGACTGATGAAATCTAAAAAATGACATCTGATATATACAGATACAGCTATGTGAACTCTTCCTTCCCCTGCTTCAACTCATCATGATGCCCTTTTGGAAGGGTTTCTCCAGTTGGCAGAAACTTGCTAGTTCATTTGGGAGAACTCCATCATGAAGCTGCAGGGATTTAGAACTGTAAGCACTAGAACAACCCACATATTCACTCTTTCCCCTCCCAGCTGATGTAGACTAGCCCTTAGCCAGAATGACTGGATGGAGAACTGAGTTCTCCTGGTTTGATCTAATTCCCTGGTCTCAAAAGCCAACTATCTTGAATTTAAAGCCTTTGTCATGTATGTGATAAAAGAGAAATTCTGGTTATATACAGAAAATGGAGATTTTTGACCTGAAAATTAATTTAATTGTGGTATAAAGATTTAAAGACAAATTTAGACAAATTATCTCTTCCACTCTATACAGCCTGAAAGAGTCTTACACAGAAGAACATCTTTTACCTCTGTTGTGGTAGCTTTGGCTGGAAGCGAGTGAGAGCCCCTGGCCACTTTGATTATACAGGTTCTGGACCAGGCTTCTAAACAGAGGAAAAACGACAAGGTTTTGTCAGCAGCATTTTTCCTGGCATGTTTTTTCAGCTGTGACTTATTTCTTTTGCTGCTCTCAGCTGGTGAGAACTGATTTATGAAGGAAATATAGCTAGGCTTAGGTAGTACTAGACTCAAACAAGTCTACGCTGACTTTCATAAAGTTTATGGTATGAGCTTGGTGCTACACTAACTTGGTAAATGGAAATTTGGTTCACATCTAATTCACATTTTCCCACTTATTTTACTTTACTCAATCTTGCTTATCCTAGTAAGTCAATGTTATATGTACATATATAACAGGTAAATGCTGTCTGTCTGTGTCAGACATAAAACACTTGCCTTCCCCCAGAACTGTTATAATGAGATATATTTGCCCTCAATGTAACATCTGATGATCTTGAAATATCCTAACCATATAATTTCACGCAATTTAGTCAAGACGACATAGTTTATTTTTGAATATAATTTATTCTCAAGCAGTCAGTTATTAAAATCTACTAGAGAATGCATTTAGATCTGTTTTAGCAGTTATTTCTTTTCCACACTCCAGAAAAGATTTAAAATATTCAAGTATCTAATTTCAACTCCATTATGCTTGTGCTGCTTGCTTGACAAAAGATGCACTTTTCATAAACACGTTTCTCTTGTATCAATTCTTAGAACTGACTGGGAATCAACAGAACAGAACTGGCTGCCAAGGCCTCATGTGAGCCACAACTCCTGAGAGCTTGTGCTTTGAATGTGTATCAGCTCTCTTTCAGAATCAGCGGGGTCACTGCGGTCCCCAAAGCAGTAACACAGGGCCATATACTGCCTTTTACCTCTTCTGAGAGTGTAGGAATGCCAATCAAATGGCATCTCCTGAGGGATGGAGTGGTCAGAGGACACGTGTCCAATTAGGCTCCCCGGCACACACCAGCTGCAGCTGCTGCTGCAGCGTTTTCTGTGCTATGAGAGAGAAGAAACGTGGTCTGCTGGCAGCTGCAGCCTAAAGGATGTCCTTGGGACATGCCCCAAAATGTTTCTATTATTTTCAGCAGGTTGTTACCTGCCACAGAGTCTTTTTGGTATCTGGGATCAGGATCTCCCTTTCTCATGCTTGGATTAGATGATCTGAGATGGACTTTTCTGAGCTTGATAATTCAGTGATTCTAATTGATTGAAATGGGCTCTCTCTCTGTGCTCCTGGAAGTACAGGCAGCCTGTGTTCCTACAAAACTATAAGGTTTGAACAGCTAACAGGACAGCTCAAAAAAGATTCTTAGTTTTTTTAAATTTTTATTTTCTTGAACTCTGAATAGATAGGGAAAAAATGGAGAAGGAAAAAGGAATTATACTCTACAGACTTGAAACATATATGGGCATGATATTCATGAGCATCCTAATGTGATTGTCATGTCCTCTACACAAAAATCATCATTTGCATTTTCTATGTAAGAACTTTATAGTCTTTATAAACTTACTTGAATCCTGTAAAGAGAGCTGACAGTTCCTAAAGAGAAAAAGACCACATTATTATTATGTCACTTCTAGAAATGCTAATGGCAGGATGTGAAGGACAGCGTAATTACAGTGTTGCTCTAGTGATTCTTCAGTAAAGGCTTTCTCAGTACTTTAATTATAAACTACATATTTCAGCAGTTTAACTTTCTAAATTCTCAGTCAAACACCCTTTGGGTTTGATTCACACTTGGTGGTGTTTGTTGATGTAAAAAAGCCTCGTCTACTCAAAGGCGAATTCCAGTGTAATTGGGAGCAGCCACATCTATGGAGGACAGCTGGGCTGAAGAGGAGGGGCAAGGAAAGAGCTCTTTTTCTGTGTAAGAACAAAACTGTTATTGAGAAATAGTGCACTGAAGTAAACAGAGGTGATAAAACCCATGGAACAGAACCCAGGGAGAGTGTTAGGCATATATCAAGCAAATTTGACAGGCCAAGCTGAAAATCTGCAGAATATGTAAATGAAATCAGATGAGGTCAAAGCACAGCAAGAGTAAGAGATTTCTGCAACTCTCTAGACAGCATTATAGGGACCTGCTACCTCAGCATATCTAAACTTAGGAAAGGAAACTCAACACAGGGAAAGAACAAAACCATCAAAATAACACCTTCTTAGATGCTTGTCCAGCAGGCAGAATTCTCCACATTCTAGAAAATTATTTTTAGTTGCTGAATCCATTTTCAAAGCTTGGTTGAGGAAATTTACTTTTCAGGCAATGTATACTGAAATTCCATTGGGATTTGCATGCAATATTTTCAAACTCGTGCCTATGAATTTATGAATAAGAGCTGACTTACTATGTGACCAAACACTTTCCTGAAGCAGGGCCAAGAGAAAGGACAGATAGTTCTGTTCAGCTCTTTAAGAAAGAAACCTGAAAGCAGATAATATAATTTGAACAACACTCGTGAATTTCTGAAAATTGGAAAGCACAAATCCAATGATTAGCAAGATCCCTTTGTTCAGAGAACAGCAATTTGAGAAGTCTGGTCTGCAAAGCCTCAAAGACCTCATTAGGAGCTTGTAATCCTTAGTTTGTTTATAGACTCTTATAAGGGTACACTGACAGTTTTGCCTTGAGAGCTGCTTGTCCTTGGTGGGGGAGAGTATGAAGGTCAGAGTTTTAGCTTTTGTGATAAGAGTGTGTTGTGATTGATTTCAGTAATGATGGCATGGGAGCTGGGGAGGGGGCTTGAGGGAGGGAGCAAACACAGGCTGTTCTGGAATAACTTGCAACAGTTTTTAAATAAGAATGGGTAATGCCTTGATTTCCTCTTGTTGCTGTTACAAGCCCTCCCACGCTCACCTATCTTTCTACTTCAAGCAAAGGATTTTTGAAAGTGGGAGGTCTCAGAACAGTTCAAATATTTAATTTCCTGTAAAAATATTATTTTTGCTCCTTGACAAGGAAGGTAGAGCTGGCTTCATTCTGAGAAACCACAAAATTCATGGGAAAACTGAATATATATCAGCTTTAGTAACATTCATTTTCTGAGGAGTGTGCTACAGCTGGTTTTCTCCTCCTTCATTCTCCTGCTGTGAGATGCAGTGCTCTACTGTAGAAATAGGAGTGCATTTATGTGCCTGTGTGTGGGGATATAGCCAGCATTCAAAAAGTCTTAACAAAGATTTATGAAGCAAATTATGTTGTTTATTAAATTCCCAGATGGAAAATCAGAAACTGACATGGTGAGTAGAAAGGGTATCAGCAAAAGGCTGTGATTCAGGCAAATAGAAAGCCTCATTATTAATTCAAGATGAATTAGTATTCTATTCCACTAATAACAAAAATGGTGTTTTGCACTGCGTGTGTCCCACCTGCTGTCACCCTTCCTGGAGTCCTGCATTCTCCATTTTTGCTTGTTTGCTACTGGTGTAGGAAGTAGGTGGCTTAGGGAGGGGCAGCACCTACCTAGTGAATCTGTAATAATACTGGTAGTAGAAGGAATATGCTGCCACAAATTGTTGCAATGCAGTTGATTTCAGTCTAGGAATTAGTATGCCTGGGGGGAAAAACTGGTGAGATGGGACTTGTCATAAGAGAGATTCACAGGCTGCCAGAAGGCTGCAGGACAGGGTTCACAAGTGTTAGATCCCCCCCTCCTCTCCTCTTTCCTCTCTTCCCCAGACCTGTGGGTCCTCCCAGGCTCACAAGGGTGGCAGCACTGATGTTCATCCTGGGTGAGGAAAGGAGAGCATCCAGTTAACTGGGAGGCAGAGCCACCCCAGTTTCTCCAGCTGTTTGCTGATCTGCCACTACTACCCCAGGCTTACATGGGTAGAAAACAGGGGCAGAAACACAGTTAGCACTGAATAGAGACACCATGGCAGTACCAGCAGCTATTAATTTTCTAATTATGTGGTGCTGCACATTTTTGAATTGTGATACTGCTGTGTCAACAAGTGCTGCTTTGTCACTAAGGTCTTTGTGCTGTGACTCACTGCTGCCTCGTGAAACACAGGGGAGCCAAAAGGCAGTGTTAGCTCAAAATTTCTCATTTCCAACATTTTGTTTTCAGTAACATTTCAGTCAATGTTTCTGAAAATCAAATTATTCTTGAGTTCAAAGGTTTTCCTTTTAAGCGCTGCATATTGTGTTTCAAGTAAAAATGGTATTCACCAGCACGCAGGCTTTTAACTAACCAAGATGCTTCTGGAAATGCTGACCTTCCTCTTCTGTGTACTAAGAAATAATAATGTTTTCTTTGCAGGAATTCCAGCTGTTATGGGGAATGATGCTGCAGAAGGACTGCTTAGTTTGGAGCATTTCTATTCCAGTGGTGCAATGGCAAGTAAATCAACAGGTTTCAGCAATCTGTATTTGTTAGTCTAGCCCAGTAGTGACAGGTGGGTAAACTGCATTTCTCATTGACCTGTCTGTTCATGCTCTGCTCCCTCCTATAGACAATGGTTTTGCATCTCAGGTAAACAGAAAATTTTAAAATTGAAAAGCAAACAAGTCATTGCCATTGCAGGTGGGAGGCATTCCTGGTCCAGACAGTTAGAGACAGTGGCTTTTTTTGGCTCTGTTTCTCTGTGAATTGAATCTGGGGTGCTCAACACATATGGAGTTACCAACAAATTGGCAGTATGTGGGCAGCAAATGACAACCCACAGCTGTATTTTATTGCTACTAAATTTTATTGCTGCTGTGTGCTCTGTGTTTTCTCCATGGTATCTACTTTTACCTAATTGTAGCCATTAAATCATAATATCAGATTAGATATTATCTAGTAATTACCTATCAGATAACAAGACCTTTTTAGAAGGCTGAATGGAATGGCAATTTGGCATAATGCAGATGACTCTCCTAAAGTTGTTTCTTTTTCTCTTCTTCCTCCTCTGGGAAGTGTCCATCATGAGTAGAAAAGTTCCAAATACTTTTCATTTGATGAATCCAGAGTTATTGCCCACTGGTTTCACCCTGCTGTTCTTCAAAGTGAGAGTAACTGAAATTCTGTAGCAAAACAGTTTAATCAGAATTTTAAAGAAAAAAAAGTGGAATATTTTAAAGCTCATAAATTATACAGTATGAGGATATTCTCTAAACTACCTTTGTATACTCTGATAAAGCTTCTTACCATTCAGAGCTGAAGTGGTATGAGGCCACTAATGGAGCAGATTCTCTGCTATGACTAGGACGAAGAGAGGCTGAGAATTCTTCTCCTCCTGTGTGCAGGTGAAAGTGTGACAATACAAGCTGCAGTAAAGGACAAGACTAGAAATAAATGCATTATTTGAGAGAGAAGGCAAGGCATTAAAGACATAAAAAAAGCAAGGCATAAAAAAGTCCTGAAACACCTAGTGATGTATTTGCTCAGCAGAGCTTTTAAAAAGTGCACTAATTGCCCATTTTATCTATCATCCCAAGTCAATGAAAAACGCCCATTGACTTAAATAGGCATTTATTTAGGCAGGTTCGAATGCTGAGCTTTTACAAATAATTATACTCACTGTACTGAAGTTACCAGTATTTCTCTTCCGGCTGAATGCTGTGAGAATAATGTTGTGTGCCCTGACTTCAAAAAAAAAAAAAAAAAGCATCCCTTCTTCCTACCTACACGAACTGAAGCCCGGGTGCTCCCACCACTACTCTCAAGCCAGCTGGCAGATGTTGAAGTTTTTTAGATTGAAGCAGTAGTCTGGACCCAGAAAACATTGCTGGTGGGAAAACCATGTGTAAAGGATGTCTTTGTTGCAAATCATCTTACTGGATTACAGTTGGTGGCTTTGGAAACCATGGGACTTCTGAAGGTGTGTTTTCACTTCTTGCCCTCAGGCTGTTGTTATTTGTCCCCAAAACTGCCCTAATCCACACTTCCCAAGGAATCTCTTTTAATTACAGTGGCAAAAAGTGTGACCAGCATTCAGTGCAATGCCCCTAATCTGTCTTTTTTTTTTCTCAACTGTTTGAATCCTTACTTGATTTTTTTCCCTAGTGGTCGGGCCATTGTTAGTTTTCTTTGCTACTGTTGTCCATTTTGATATGTATTGAAACCCTCAGCAATACATTTTATCATCAGAAATCTGTTCAAAAATCTGTAATAATAGCTTATGAAGAATAAATAAGATGGTGGCTGGGAACATAACTGGATTCCCTCCAACCTGCTGTGCTACTTCTGCTACTAGCACTAGTGACAATATTAACAGCAATAGAAAAATCCTGCTTCCAATTCTTGGCATCCTCTTGTCTCAGATAAAGGCATGATGATATCAAAGAGCATAAGCTGGTTCTGGAGGGCAGGAATGAAGCCACTGCAATGTATCCTACAGCTAAGCATCCACTTTCTAAGTTAGTAGAGATGCCACCTTATCTCATGTAGACAATGAAAAACTCACCCTGAAGACTCAGTAAGACAGGAGTAGCTTACTGAGGTGAAAAAGGATCTGTCCAGGCTTTCAGTGTTGGGAGATTTGTGTGCTATCTGTGATGATCTCCTGGCAAAATATTAGTACCTGCACAGTACTGCCTTTTGGGAACCTGAGTATTTTACAAGTTGGTATGTTTATATCAGCTCAGGACTGATAAGAACAGCAATTGAACTACTTATCCACCTGTTCGGTTTTGAATTTACTCTTTCTTAGGAATATAATCCTTCTCTCATAAATAATCCAGAGGTGTAAACTAATAAATGAATGAATTACAGAGTCATAGATTTGGAGAATAACTTAGATTCTAAGGGATGTCTGAAGCTTTTCTAATCCAATACAAAAGATATCTGGTTTATCTGCTTTTTTTATCTCTTGGTAAGAAGTAGAGCCTCATGGGTCACTAGGAATGTCTTTTTGGATTCTCTGTATACCTATATTTCAAACTCAGAAGGGAAAGTTTTATAATTTAGAAAAACTGGTTTAGAGCCTCCATACAAAAATCAAAATATTATTAACTGGGCAAAATATTGGGAAAGTTACACTGTGCTTGCAAGGAGGAAAATGATATGTGAATATCTTTTTTGCTGTTATTTTCAAGATGGAAAACTTGATGCACAAGGGGTTATTTATACTTACAGACTGGTATTTAAACAAATAAGCTGATCAGAGATCTCCAGCTTGGAGATGAGTTACTGCAAATAAGCAAAAAACTAAAAAGAATCTGTGTGAATTATATAAATACAGAAAAATCTTTGTGAAGTGCTCTACAAAGGTATGTGATAAAAGAAACTAGCACAGGGTGTTCAGAGGTGAACCTGACAGCAAATAGACTAAAATCACTTTTTTTAAATTTTTAAACTCATTTGAACCCAAGGAACTCAAAGGTCTTTGTTCTCACATTAAAGATTAAAAAACCTTGGCCATCTCTCAAGAGCTGATGTGGAATGTGACAGTCATTTGCTGGCAAGCTCACACAGGATCATGAGATGAGGTGGTGAATATCATCATGAAGTGCAAACAGTGTCATGCTGGGATAGGCAGGATATTATTGTGTGATACATAACTGGGCCAGCACACCTGGTTTACTTCAGGTTGTATCATGACAGGTGCTTTACAGGCATCAAGAGCTCCTGCTCTCTGTAACATGTGTGCTCTGCAGCCACCCTTAGTGCTCTGCCTGTCCTGCTCTCTTCCTGGGTCAGGTGGAGAAAGGTTTCTTGCACAAATGCCTGAAGCATAAGCATGGTAATTAAAAAGCCTTGCAATCAAAATAAAATAGTGTTTGCTACTTTTACCACCAAGTACTGCTTTGCAAGGCTCTGATACTTGGCTCCCCTGAGCCATCAGAGCTCTGTGGAGCCTGACACGGGTGGCCAAAAGTGTCAGGCAGCTCTGTGGAGTCTCTTGAAGTGATGTGAAGTTGCCTTGACTGTTGGCAGTTTAGAAAAGAGCACCCTGCTCTTCAAAATGCTGCATTCTGCAACAAGAGTTTGAAATAATTTTCTTTCTTCTCTAGTCCCTCCTCCCTTTCAGGCAGATATGTGCTGAGTTCCTAGGAGCAAGCACCATTTCTTAACCTGTTTTAGAAGAGCTTGTTTTGATGGTCCTCTCAATGCTCTGTTGCATGAAATTAAAGTGAAACCCTGCTGTTACTTTACAAAAGAAGAAACAAATATGTTCCTATCTGAAGATAAAGAAAGCTGGCATTAACAGAGTAATTATTACAGGTATGTTAGGCAGAATTGTTAACTTCTTTATAGGTGATTGTTGCAAAGGAGTTGTCTGCCTTCCCCATTTTCTATGTTATGAGAAGAACTGAAAAAGCAACTGTGCAAGTCCAGTGGCAGCTTCGGAGGGGGCCTTTGCCACCATCTATTGGTGAATGAGGGGAAGAGGCAGAGTGAGCTGACCTTGCTGATGTTCCCTTCTGTACCCAGTGCAATATTTATTTCATTTTCAGTTCTGGGGTAACCAACCTGTGTTTTCTTCAACTTTCTGTGCGAGAGAGTGCAACACGACTGTAGTTATGCCCCCTGACTGGAAAACTGTCATAGACAAATCTTAACAGCTGGCCTGTTGTCCCACACACCTCTCAATGGAGCAGAAGGGAGCTTGTAAGTCACAGAGAAGAATGATTTTCTAGTGTCAAATCTCTTGTTAAATAATTTTGTCCTGGTTTCTGGCAATGGAATAGGGTCCATTTTCTTTGCTGATTTCAAGAGAAATCACACTGGAGCTTGAGTAGAGCCCCATTGCTGCTGACAGAGCTTGGAAGAGTGCAAAGCTAGAGCAATTACTGGCATTCCTGCACAGTCCACCGAGAGGGCCACGTGTGAAAGGACATCCCTTACAAATAAAATGTTTGCAGAATCAGTCCATGCCCCTAAAAAGACAGGCAAGAAGAAAAGTGAAGAGGGTCAGTGTCAGCGGCTGAAACCAAAAGTAAATCTGCAAAGTTGTCTCTGGATGTGAAATCAGTCTATTTTATTGGATTCATCAACACTGCTTGCATATGCAAATCCCTCATGAATAAAGCTTTTGTAGTGCAGGCTCCAAAATGAATTCAGGTAGAGTCAGAGATAGCAGTGCATGAGCACAGAGACAGTTTAAAGCAGTTGCTTAGTTTTCAAATCAACAAATAGCTGTGATTCTACTTAATCCATCAAAAAAAAGGGAAATAGAACAATCCGGCAGCCAGGCGGGAAGATAGAATGGTAAAGGACATAATGTTCCAGCTATTTTAGGATCCATTGACACTATGAAACTGATGGCATTAGAGAACAGTTGTTGAACACATTTGGGGAACAGCTGTGTTATTGCTGAAGTGTAAAGACAAAAGTGTGTGTAGACCTGTCGGGGTGCTTGAGA
Organism: Zonotrichia albicollis; assembly: GCF_047830755.1. Taxonomy (NCBI): domain Eukaryota; kingdom Metazoa; phylum Chordata; class Aves; order Passeriformes; family Passerellidae; genus Zonotrichia; species Zonotrichia albicollis. The sequence goes on along the minus strand of NC_133819.1, from coordinate 41,525,328 downwards.
AGAATAGTCTGGTGCAGGTGGGGAGAGGCTTCTCTTCTTTGTTAAACCATGTTCTTACTCATTTTAACTGTGAGTAAAGAAGGACTGGCAGAGTCAAATGACTTGATGAACACTCTTTATTTCCATGAAAATGGCAGTTATTATATATGATAACTTTGATAGCTGTATCAATCTTTCTTAAATAAGATTAAATAACTTGGATCAAAAAAGCGCCTTCAACATTCATTCAGAGATGCTCTGGTCATTGTTAAAGTATCTCTGTTCCTTGAATAAGACACTTACTTTTCCTTTCTTTTTCCTTTTCTCTCGGTGGGGCTGCTATTTTGCTTGAGCTTCAGAATGGACCCACCACAGGGAAATAAATTGAGAGTAAAGAAACGTGTCTCATCTCAAGATGATATGAAAGATACTTCTGAAGTTATCTTAAGGTAAGTTTTTGTTCTGGAAAAGATTTTTTTCACTGTTTCACTCACTCATCGGAGCCTCCCTGCCAATTCTAACCTGCATGATGTGTTTGAAGTCTGTATGCATTTGTTACTTTTGGATGAATTGCTTTGCAGGAATTTTAATATATTTCACATTGGCTTATCTACCTGTTCACAACCACATATATGTACATGTACAGATGTTGGACAAGGATTTGCTGTAGCCAGGGAATAGTGAGCAATCTGTGACGGTGGAAAGATTTCAGTTCAGGTCTGCTGGAGTGCAAGGGCTCTCAGAGCTACTTTCAGAAATACAGGGTCAAACAATCTCTGCTTTTCCCACGGTCTCAGTGTGAGAGATATGACTGTCATCTCACTACTGTTCTGTACTTGAAAAATTAATATTTCCCCCTTACTGGATTATTGGTAATTTCTGAAAAAAAGTGTTGAAGTAATGTCATTGAATGCATGCAAACCATGAGAAATATAACATTGATGTGGAAGTTACTTAGTAGTAGTTTCTTGTAATTAGGGTATCTTTTGTATTTTCTTGTTGGTAGCACAGCTGCTTGCACTAATTGTGTGCAGGCATATTGCACATTTGCTACTCTGCTATGTGAATAAATGTCCAGTTTACATTAACTATGATGTCCTTTGCTAATGCAGATGAGAGCTCAAAATCTTCAGAGGAGCTGCAATTCAATTTGTGAAGATCAGAGCAGGTGTTCCATCTCTCTTTAGTCTATATTGAGACAGCCAAAATGCCACTACAACTTAATCTTGACTCATATTTCTTGCATTTACAGCTATGTAGTCTAGGACAATTTATATCAGCCTTTTATTTTTTGTGGTGATTTAATGTCTTTACCTTAGATTATGGCTTTAAATTCAATATGTTCTTACTGTGCTATAAATTCAAAACACAAACACAGTTCTTGTTCCTGAAAGCCGACAGATGAAAGAGAAACAAAATGAGGAAAAGAAACTACCTGCCAAACTGTGTGGGAAGAGAGAAACAAGCAGTATGTATGTTAAAAAAACATAAGAGAATAAAAAATGCCTCTTTTTAAGAACACGTGGTTGTAGCACTAACAGAGGAAAGGAATTTTAGTAGGGTTATTATGACATTATTCCTTCAAAATTTACCATTCTTCTACCTCTTTGCAGTATTGCACCTTTTCTCAATTGGAATGCTGTGGTGAAGAAAGCTTTTAGTGCCCAAAAGACTTGTGGGACACACTTAGGGGGCATATTTGCTTTATGCTGGAGAATCTGAGTCATTCATTTGCTGTTTCTCACAGATCCTGTTTGCTCTCTTCTGGGGAAGGCAAAGAGTTTAGCATTCCCTGGCTGCAGTGGCTCTCTGATTTTACTATGCTGATATTTACCTACCTTAGGTAAATACATTTGGTTTAGTAGAAGAAAACAGAATAAGGAATGGGATACTTGTCTCTTTCCATCAGCCCCTCTCACAGATGTTCCTATGGGAAGAACAAATTCTTCCTGAATAAATTAAATATGACTACTATGATTTAGGTTATAACAGTAAGAATTTCAGTAGTAACATTGATATTGCAGGAATATCTGGGTCTATTATGACTGAATTTGGGGATTTCTGGCTTGCTTATGACATGTATATGGGCAAACACGGTGGCGTTTCATTGTTTGCCATTCACAGAATCACAGGATGGGTCAGGTTGGAAAGGATCAAAGTGGGGTCGAGCAGGGCCATCCCAGATCACATGGAACAGGATCGTGTCCAGGTGGTTCTGGAATATCTCCAGTGGAGGAGACTCCACAACATTTCTGGGCAACCTGTTCCAGTGCATGCAGGCAGTGAGTTCTTCCTTGTGCTCAGGTGGAACTTTCTGTGCATCACTTTTTGGCTGTTGCCTCTTTTCCTATTGCTTGGCACCACCAAGAAGAGCCTGGCTCCATCCTCTTGGCAAGCCACCTTTAGATACTGGCAGACAAAACTTCACCTTGTTTATAGATACTTTACACTGTTGATACATTGCCAGATACATTATTGACAAAATTTTAGAGTGTGGTTCTATGGAGGCTTTAGTTTGTTTATGTTGTCTTGAAAAAAAGGTTTTGTCAAAACACTTGAATATGGAACATTTAATTCAAATCAGTTATATTTTGGATTCAAAAATATTTCCCTGTTGGCTCATATTTTCCTTTCCTCATAATGGGACTGTGACAGTCTCATCCCTTGTGAGAGAAGATCTTTAATGATGGAAGAGAAAATGCAGCTAGGGAGCACAATGTGTGGGGGAGAATGAGAGCATTCAGCAACCAGTGTATGGCTTCCATGGGGTATTGTAATAAAACAACCACATAAAAGAGTTATATTTTCATATATAAACAAAAAATTGAGACCTTTCCAGCTTTATGATATGTTTGTTTTATTTTGCACATGAAATAAATATTTTTTAAGACAGGAAATTGTTTAATGAAAACACTGTGTAGCTGCTAAAATATAGATTAGCTTTACAAAAACTGTGTTTAGGAACTGGAAGGAATTTGAAATAAAAACTGAGAGCATCTTATCAAAACTTTATTTCTAATTTTATTCATTTTTATTTTGGTCTATTAGTAGCAACAACACATAAAATTAATTTTCCTTGCAAGGGTCTAATGGCTATTCCTGGTGTTTCCACAGTCTTTGTAGGTTTCTTAGGAACTCCAAAACATTGTTGCTGCTTCTTCAGTCTGCGGGATATCCTTTCATAATCCAGAGGACTGCAAATTGATTTGGATCTTTTGTATGCTATCACCTCTGTGAAAAAATCATGTTTATTTCTGGATCTGTGAGTGATATATAATTATTGAGATACTATTAGCACTACAAGAAGCTATGAGTTTATCAGCAGTCCAGTCATTCTTGAAAATCCATCTGACCTGAGACATCCAACTGGCAAAGGTGCTTGGAGAAATCATAGCCAGAAATGAAATAAAAATAATGTTCTAAAGGGAAGGTGCTTTTCTGATCAGCAAGAGAGGAATTAGGAACAAACTAGAGTTCTGATTTCCTATAAGAAAGTTAAATTAATAAAAACCTTTTGATTCAGTGGGTTTTTAACTTGCTACGCTCTGCCTTGTTCAGTTGAGGTTCCCCACACTGTAGTTCCTGACAGTTCTAGCTTTGACATTTCTAATAGTGCTTTCAATACCTCTTGAAAATTCCTGTAAAAGAGGATTTATGTGGTGAATTAATCAAAGCAGACTATACAGCAATGTGTTTTCATCCCAAGTAAATATCCATATTCTGTTCCTGAAGTTGATAGTATAGTTGATGGACACTGGTGACCTGCTTCTTACCATTCCTATGCTACTGGATTTTATTTTTTTTTTCATTCAGAAATGCATAAGCAGGAGATATGTGTTTGGTTTTCTTCATAATCTTGCAGCTGATTGTCGAAAACCTCCCATCTGTGGCTTATGCTGGTTGAGCATACAAGCACTTGCTTTGATAAAATAGATGCTGCAGAGATTTGATGCAAATGAATTTTTCATGCAGACTGTTTCTGTGGGGCTGCTGGCACAAAGTTCCCAGGAAAAGCACATGCCTGGCAGAGCTGTTGTAACCCAAAGAAACCTAGATGGTAGCTGATGAGGAACAACACATGCTTAATAACAAAATCTTGTTCTAAGGTAAGGCTCTCTTGGAGAGTGGTGGCTCTCTATCCAAGATGGGCAGCTGTAGACTGTGAGATAAAATCCTCAATTATTTTCATGATCAGCTAGTCCAGGGTGTCTCCCACTGTATATAGGAATGTTGAAAGATCACACAATGTAAACCAGGACAGAGACTACCATGCTAAATCCAGTGGCCTCTAGAGCAGCAGCTCTTGCTCCTCTTTCTTCTTGCAGTCTCAGCTGATTTATCTGCAGTACTCTGGAGGGTTCAGTATGAATTAGTATGCTGAGAAACAAAGGCATTTATCACCACTGAAGGGAAACAAGAAGTATCAACAGTTGCTTCTATTAACAAAAAAAGGTTGGTTTATAGTGTTACTAGTAAAGCAGTGTAACCACATGATTTTCAGAAAGGTTACTTAGGTTATGTCAGTATTTGCCTGGCTTCTTTTAAGCCGTCCCTAAATTATAGAAGCAGGGAAAAGAAAAATAACTGGAAATTTCCCAGATGTAATGCCTCAGGCTTTGCCTAGAGTCCCAGGATACTGCTCATCCATCTGCTCTTTGCAAGAGAAATGCTGATTTGTGTTTGCCACAGGGAACACATTTTCCAAGGCTTGCTAGTAATGGTAGCAACTGCAAATCAGGGTCATTAACAGCGTAGCAAGAAGTACCTTCAGCACTGGGTCTCCTAAAAATGCCTTCAGGTCCACAATTGTAATTCTCACACTAAAATTTCTACTACCTGCTCGGTTCAGAGGGTTTCCCCCATGCCACCTTTAGACAGCTTCAGACAAACTCAAACAGCCAAACAAGGCCAAGCAAAACTTAAGGCCATACAGTTTTCTTCCAATATGGAAGGAAATGTTATAAACAGACACACAGACAATCCGCTTAGTCTAAGTAAGTGGGTAGCCACACTTGTCTTTTCTCTACCAGAGCCTAAATGTGTCTGTGTTCTGGACAGTCTCCCTCCACTGTCACTCCCCACTAACTTTTACTGCCTCAGCTTCAAAGTTTGCACTGACTGGCAAATAGGACTCTCATCCTCTTCCCTGCAGGAACTTAATCTACTCTCATCTTTTTCAAAGGCTTGAGTGTCTTCAATCCCCCATGGTCTATATAATTGAGAATTGAGGTTTGGAATAAAAATGTGGGGGCTTGGTGGCTGGATATGGAGACAGACAGGGGGGGCAGCTGGCTGGCTAGCTTCTCTTCTCCAGGGTGGGCTGAGGAATTTATATTTTAGCATCCTGTGGGAGCTATTAATGTCACATATTTAGTGTTATAGAAGAGATGAATTACCATGCGTTCTCTAAATTCATGGTCTCCAGTATATTACAAGTTTTCAAAGGAGATTTCACATGACACATCAGTGGTGACAGTTCCTATAGAAAGATAAATAGTCCAGTACACATCGTCCACATCTGCCTTTAGTGTCTGTACCTTCAGTGTCATACAGTCCATCTCCCACTCATTCCTGGAGAGCCTCTGACTGCATTTGCTCAGGGCCTCCTTTTGGAGAACAGCAGCTTTGTCCAGTCAGCACCTTTGGCAGAGAGCTACCAATAGAGCTGCTGACTGGAATTAGTGCACCATCTGTGCTCTCAGTTGGGTTACTTCCTTGTGTGGATGGTGCCACCCATTTGTGGCACTTGATGCTCTCAACCCTGTACTGAATGAAGCGGGCATAATTTTTCACCATCAGCATCTTTATTCTATATCCCTAGTGAGAAGGACATGGATGTGCTGGTGGATGAGAGGCTGGACATGAGCTGGAAATGTGGGCTTGCTGCCCAGAAAGCCAATCCTATCCTGGCCTGCATCCAAAAACGTGTGGTCAGAAGGACAAGGAATGGGGATTCCCATCCCATCCCATCCCATCCCATCCCATCCCATCCCATCCCATCCCATCCCATCCCATCCCATCCCATCCCATCCCATCCCATCCGTGTTATTTGTAGGATTTTTCCTGTGTTGCACAAGTTACTAAACCTTTCAACAGTAGTATTAGTTACAATCTTCCTTCATCCTCCTGTTCACCCTTTGCACTACCTTTTTAAGAGTTAAATTATCCAGGGAATTAATGTTGTGCCAATTTTTATAGAAAGCTCTCAGTAATTATTGGACTAACCAAATAATTAAAGTGTTAACATGTGTCTTTATAGTATTTGATCTAGCAAAGCATTTGAAATGTGGGAAGTATCCTCTTGAGAAGTGCAATATTCACTCAAGTGTATGCTGATTTTAGAGTCTTCTCTTATGAACTGGAAATTTAAATGTTGCTTGAAAAGACCTCCTAGTGAATTTATTGACCTGTTGTTAGGAGTTTGACGTGAGGGAGATCACCTCCAATTAACTCAGAAATTAAAAACTGTTCATAGCATTTCTGATCATGAAACTATGCAAGCTTCTTAAAACACACAGGAAGGATTTAATTATATATCACAAGCTGAGAAGGTGTATAAGTGCTTGCAAGATTGGATTTTTGGATAATAAATCCTTCAAGGCAGAAATTTTATTTTAAAGTATACATTTGTATGTGAAAACTGTTTCAAAACAATCTAGAATGTGACTTTGAAGCATGCCAGCTATTTTTGCACCAGCTCCTCATGTGGCCATTCTTAATCCAAACAGAGGATCTTTCTGAAATTGCTTTGAGCTAGTTTGGAAGTGGATTAGTAGAAAGGTCTCCTTGCTGGGGCATTAGAGTGAGCACAGGAGGGGAGGGCCCATGGAGCTGCTGTTGTGGGGAAACTCTGGCCAGGCTGTTTTCCCACATTGACACAGCCATCACAGTGGGACCCTGATATTGACTGGAGCTTTTCTCTGCTCCTGCACCACATAAGCATTTATGACTGACAGCACTGCAGACTATTGAGTTGTTTGAGCTGTTTATAGCTGCACTCTTCTTTGAAACATAAGAGATATCTCTCTTTTGGGTAGATTTCCTCCTGGTAGCAAACTGTCACTTCCCAGGTTTTGTGCTGCAGTGAGATGAATGCTTAGAAAGCAGGATATACTTGATTTTATTCATGAGGCATTGCTCATGTGATGGAACATCCTGGCTCCATCTAATTAAGCGATAATTCACCATGGGCAGGAGCGTCTTTCAAAGCGGTTATTGACTGCCTCAGCTGGATACCTGAAGGGCTCCTGCTGCAGGCCACACACCTGGAAGGGCATTAGTCTCCTGGGAATTTATTTTCCAGGATGCTTTACTAATATTAAGTAAGTCATTTTGTCCTGTGTTAAGGTTTTTCTGCTTATGTGGTGTTTATAATCTACACTGAGAGTAATGCCTGGCTTCGTGGAGCACAGCAGTGTCTGCCTGACAGTGATGTGAGAGCCAAGACAGCTGAGTGCAGTCATTTCCTCTTCCAGGTGTATTACCTGAATGGGCTTTGTTTGCCCTCCTTAGAGGCTGAACTTTGCTGGAGGATGTATGCAGCTCTGATCAGGGCTTTACTAGTGCTTGCTCTCTTTTCTGCCTTTTGTTTAGTTTTTGTGGAATGAAGCTTCAAAATCAAATGTAAGAAAGAAAGATCACAGTGTAGATGATTGGAGAACAGAAGCATACACAGCCTCTGAGAGAGAGGAGAGAAGGGCATATTGAACCATATGTGAAAAGAAAATGAAATTGTAAGTTACAATAAGTGCAAAAGAGAAAAGGGAGAGTCAGGAAGAAGTTAGCATCTTTAATGGAACATGGAAAAGCTGAGGATAAAGGAAATACAGTCACAAGAGATGCTGAAAAAGGATTGCTGGGCTATGAGAAGGTGCATGACCGGTATGATTTGTAATGGAAGGAGGAAGCGTGGAAAATATCTGTTTAGAAGCTGTGTGGATGGCTTTGCAAATCTGAGATCTAGAAAGGCAATGGAAGAAAAGGCTCAGAAGCTCCAGTGTGTTTAGGCACAGGCAGGAAGGAAGGCTGGTGGCTGAGGGGATTAGGCCCTTTGGGGAGCTGATCTGTTTTCCTTAGGTTATAGGGAAAAGTGCTAAGGCTGACTAAAGTATGAAGATAGGAACTACTGCTAAGTAGGCAGACGGTAACTAGGAATGACTTTTTCACACAAAGAAGCTTCCATGCCATCCAGGACTTGTACTGAGATTTGATTCTTGTTCATATACCTTGGCAACTGCATTTTGGCTTCACAGCCCTGCAGTGGCAGATTTTGTAACAGTAGTGAGTAACTTGTGTTTTAACCCTTCCCATGAGAGAGTGCAAGAACAGTATGAGTGAAGATATTCCTTTGCATTGCTGAGCCCAGTGCCTCCACAACCACAGGTCCTGTGGGCCTTCAGGCCTGGCACTGAAAAAAGCAGCAAACAAAAAAAAATCTTTGCTTTGTGTCTTGAGTTCATATTCTGTTAAAATTTGTGAAAAGTCATGGCATCTGAATTACTTAGTGTAGCAAATTCCTGTGTATCTCTCTTGCTTAATGCGGTCTTAGTACGAAATCTTGTATTGCATTATGTTGTCAGGAAATATCTTTTATATATCTGCATACAATGTATTTGAAAACATAGACAAATTGTGGAAGAGAATGTGCATGGTGAATTATCCACCTGTAACAGCACTTTTGAGAGGCTCTTCCCTCACCTTTATTCTTTCTTATGGAAAACACCTTCACCCTTCTTCTGTCTTGGGGAGAAGATAGAGAGCACCAGACTTAGAAAATCTAGTTAATTGCAGATTCCTTCTTGTTCTTTTTCTATCCCAAAGCTAAAGGAGATGGGCTGGAGATTGTCAAGGCACTAGAGGATTAGAGATAGTCTGTTACCTATCACTTGCATGTAAGTACAGCAATATCTTGCTGTAGCCTGCTGTAGACTGTGAGCATTGTTTTCCTGTTGTCTGCTGCTCATGGTGGTCAGTCAGGACAGGAGAAGTGAAATGTTGCATGGAGTTATTGGGCAACAGAGCCAGCCTGGGTCCTGCCACTGCTGCACTTGCACTTGTATGGCTCATCCTCCATTGATTCAGGTGGTTCCTGCTGCCACACAGCCACTTACTAATTCTTCCCCCACCCAGTGGAATGGGGGAGAGAACTGGAAGAGTAAGAGTGTGAAAACTCATGGATTGAGAAGAAGACAGTTTAACAGGTAAAGAAAAAGTGCACACACAAGCAAAGAAAAGCAAGGAATTAATCCACTGCTTCCTCTGGGCAGGTAGGGGTTCAGCCATCCCCAGGAAAGCAGGGGTCCATCACATCTAAAGGTTACTGGGAAGACAAACAACCATGCTTTGAATCTTTTCCCTTCCCTCCTTCTTCCCTCCTATTTTTTTGTGTGCCGAACATCATGGCATACATGGAATGTCCCTTCGGTCTGTTGGCTGTATCACCAGTTGTCCCAGCTGTGTTCCCTTCCAGTTCCTTGTGCACCCCCAGCCCACACACTGTGGGGCTGGTGTGAGAAGCAGAACAGGCCTGTGTGAGCACATCTGAGCAGTAGCAAAACCACCCTTCTGTTATCAACATGGTTTTCAGGATAAATCCAAACCCCAGCCCCACAGTCTCTAGTGTGAGGAAAATTAACTTTACTGCAGCCCACTGCTGTAACTGACAGTCAGGTAATAATATGATTAAGACATAAGATTTTATTTCTCTATTAATCACAGAGTTTGGCTTTTATGGTCAATATATTTTGTTTACAGGGTAGGCAAGGCTCTTATTTTGTTGCTTTAATGTCAGGCTAGCAGAAAATGTGTCTCTTTCTAAGTCAATAAAGAAACCCCAGCAACAGCACTTGCTTGTGTGTGTGTAAGATAGTAGTTTTTGTTGTCACAAATATTCTTTAAAATAAAAAGTCTTTTCAGTGCTAAATTCAGAGTTTTGTTGTTGTAGAAGTTTAACAGTGTTAGAGAAGGGTAACCACACCAAACTAATTCTTTTCCAGGCCTGATACAACCTTCTAGAATTAACTTCCTAGATGAATAAGTGAGTTTATTTTCATTGGTTGGGACTATGTCAGAATGGCTTTAGTACTGTGGCAATTGAATGTAGCCAAAAGTTGATCAGTTGCATCAGTTTTGCACCTTCAGAGGGCACCTAGGCAGACTCTGCAGTGAAAGAAGATGCTGTGCATATTCAGCAAACCAGGAACAAGGCATCTCCCTGGCCTCATGATGATCTAGGAGCTCATAGTGGGATTAGAGGATTTCTCCCATTCAGTCTGTCACAACCAGACAGACTGCATGGTGATGCTTTTATCTGGCAATGTTCAGATAGGACAGACACTGTTCAGTCTCTGGTTGAATAGGTCCCACACCCCTCCGAGTAGTGAAATGTGTCATTTCGCTGTGTTTTGGGCATCAGCTCATTGGTTCTGTGACATGGTGGGCAGGCTGAGACCATCATGCCATGAATGGGTTTGAGACAATTTTCCTGCTAAAAGTGGATCTGGTTTGGTGTCTTTCCCATATCCTTGTGTTTTTCTAAGTTTTTTGCTGGAATCTGCACCACCCAGTCCCCCTTTCTGCTCAGGAACCTGAGCATGGATTCAGTATATCCTGCCCCACAATTCTGTTCCATATCCAGGTTAAACAGATCCTCTGGGAAGTAAAGTGTCTTGGCCCCAGCTACACCCAGTCCTGCCTTCTGGGATCAGTGAAGATGTAAGGCAGTGAGAGTAGAAGCCCTTCCCTAAGAGGGCTGGGAAAATGAGAAATGTGGAGATATGAGTTCTCCTTGAAGCATTTTCAGGTGAAAACTACAGGTAGTATTTGGGCTGAGTTGGCTAGAGTAATGCTGTTGTCTGCATGTTCCCTGCAGGAAGCTTGTGATACCTGGCTGACAAGTGTCACAAAACCCAAATGAGTAACTGCAGCAGGCTTGAGTTCAGCATGCCTTTCCTTGAGTGAATTTCCATTTTCATTTGGGTCACTTGTTCAGATTTCCCCTAATCTAATGGTAATTTCCATCCTCTGAAGAACGGCAAAATAATCAATCTATTTGACCTTCCTTCAGGTGATAGATGGAAAAGCTTTGAAAATACTGAGCAAGGCTCATACCTGCACCAGTTGGTGTATTGCTGCCCCAGGGCCACCTGGAAGTTTCTGCCTCAGACTATCCTGTTTGCATATCAACTGCTCGAGGAGAAACTTTTAGAAACCTGAGAGGAGGCCAATATAAAGGAGGTGAATGTAAAGTGAGAGAAATGTTCTATATTTTCTTCCTTTGAGGTCCGTTTTCAATATTTTCAATGTACCACTTCAGCTGATAGAACAATCTCACCCATAAAAACTCCAACCATTGTCAGCTAAAACGGACCTTGAGCAGCAGAATATCTGTTGCCTGCCTGAAGTGAGTCTCTTGTGTTTAGAGTACACATGACCTTTTCTGTAGACCACTGAAGGTGATTAATCTCCTTTGTTCTGCAATAGAATTGTATTAAGATCACAGAATTATTTAATGAGGTTTAGCCATGGAGATACTAATCTGTATCTGGAATGTGCTCCTTAAGCTGTTCCAACTAGATCTTCAAGCTCAGACTCTGACAATTAAGGTGAAAGTGGTTTTGTCTGCACAGGAAAACTCAAGAATTGGAAGTAATTAATGGATTTAATAGGTGGATTAGTTAAAACAGATTAATTCCTGAACTTCTTCCAAAGACAATTAAACTAAACCAAGTTAAGGCCACTTTCATTCTGAGTAAAAGCATCCACTTGCCAACTTAAAGCAGTTTAACTAATCTTATTAAAAAGTGAATTAGGATTACTTTTCCTGGATACTCTCCCTAGTTCATTTGCATTAAAGCATAAATGACTTTACCTGTGCCTTCTTCAGGGTTTCAGGGCTTGGTTGAACCTGACACGAAGATTAGATCCTATGATTAATACTCAGAAAAATATCTACATGGCTGCTAGGAATAAAGTGAATAGATTTTTATGAAGTTTGATGTGCAAAATTAGAACATTCCAGGCTATGCATCTTCCCTTTTTTAACAGTGTTTGTACTGTGGAAGCTTACATGCAGAGTGACAAAGGCATCTAATTTTAGCAGCAGACTGGATGGAAGTAGCATAAGGGGTGGGCAGGTTGAATCACCTGAATTCTTACTGTTCTAGGATCAGAGTACTCGAAGGTGTCGTGATCCTCCTTATGTAATCTGATTTTCTGCTATTCAAGGTTAGCAGGTGAGTTGTACCTTAAGTCCTGCTGAGTGCTGAATGACTGGGAAAGTTTTGAAGTTCTTCTCTATTATGTATCTTGACTTTGAGCTGGTATTTTCTCAGGTGGAGAGATCACTCTGTGTGCCCAGCTCCCTGGCTTTTGCATGAGTGTGGCAGAACCTTTGTCTCCTGCAGTTTGAGTCTAAGGAGTGTGGCTTGTTCCACTTTTTATAGGTCTAATCCCAATGGAGACAAAGTACTGGGAACTTCTGCATTTGTGTTTGTGGCAAATCTGACTTTGCTTAGCAATGCTGTGGTTAAAAGAAAAATACAGTGCTGTTTTCATTTTATTTTGTATTTGTTTGTTTCCTCAGGTTAGTAATAAAAAACTAGTTTTCTCACTTTAAAAAAAAGAAGACATATATATTCAGTATAAAGTTGAAAGTTACACTATCAGCTCTTTAGCACAGTGTGTATGTAACTATAAAATGCTTATTGTTGAAAACTGGTGTGCAATGCAGCTTACTGACTAAAGGTCAGGATTGCAGAAAATCATAACCACTATTTAAGATCACAGAAAAAAAGCATTTTTAAAAGCATGAGCAGATAAGTTATTTTCTTTCTCTGTGTATTTGCTCCTGTTTGAATATCCTACTACAAGGCTGCAATATGTAGCTCAAATTCAGCAGCTGGTAGCACCAGAGTAGAAAGGGGGCTGTGAAAGCACATCTATTGATTTTTAGTGTGACAGTGTGTAGTCTCAGCAGTTGGTCCATGTGCTCTTGTGTGGGATATCAGTACTTAAAATCCTTATGATCTTTCTGATTTTGGTGAGACTTGTCATGTGAAGAAGTCGTGATTCCCGTCAGCTGAATTATAATGCAAAATTATGCTGCTGCTTTTTTAGATCTGTTAAACCATGATTCTCAAAATCATCCCAAAGCTGTCCTTGCGTTATTGACTTATGTCTCTCTAGCTGGAAATGGATTATTTTTGATTGTAAGGAGGTTTGAAAGAATAAGAAAGACACATGCCTTGTGAAATGTTTGAGAGAATGTGTCATGCTGTGTTTCAGCCAGTCAGTCTCAGAAGCAAGATGGGCACATTGTTCCAGTGTGGTGCCTGAGCTCATCAGACACATCTTCTTGACCTGAGCTAGTTACCACACACAGCTCTGTGTCGTGTTTTAGATTTTCTTCCTAGAAACTTTTGTGTGTTACCTCATTGCATGGTGGTTAGGCCTGAAGGAGACACACCAGCTCCAAATTAGGTGTCTAGAAAATGCCTGAGTAAAGATTTTTGAAGATGGGAAATGACCGTATCTTAATTAACACCATGACCTCTTTACATCACTCATGGAATGTAGAATGAACTTAGAAGGAAGGTAAGTGTAGCTCAAAAGTGCACAGATTTATTTTCTCTATTACTGGTGGTACAGGAGAGCTTTGGTCTAGAATATTTTTTGGTTCCTTCACAAAAAAAAAAAAAAAGTCTTCTCTACAGTGCACGTTAAGTAAAATCATAATAATTCTCTCTTAACAGACAGTCCACAAACTGTTTTCTCATGCACCTGTGGTTTTTTTATGTGACTTTTTTTGAAAGGACAAAGTGGGTATCAAAATATGGAATGTTTTCTTCCTTGACAAGTGGCCAAGTTTTACTCAAGTAGAAGGCAATGCACTCTAAGTGTTGATCTGTGGCACTTTCCCCTAACTGGTTTGATCTGATATGTTACTAAATCCCAACACTTTGTAATGCCATAAACTCCCAGTCTTTGATTACATCTGTCACCAACAGCGGAGCACTGATCAGAAAAATCTCACTTTGATTTCTCTGGGTAGTGGATCAGATGCAGCAGTCAGAAGGAGGGAGAAAGAATAAATGAACAACACAAAAAAAGTGAACTTTTCATCTCTGTCCACAAAGACGTTCTTTAGAACTGCAGATATTCAGTCCTTTTTTATTCTTAGAGTGAGCAAAACCTTTCTCTATACAGTACCTAAAAGTCACAGAATAATATGAATTATCTTTTGTAAAAAGTATGTATCAATGCATGCATGGTGATAGGGTATTTCCAGTAGGTCCTTCTGATATATAACCCTCCACACCCATGCATCTGCAGTCTCCTAGCCCGTTCTTAAAGAACAGATGCAAGCTGCAAATCTGTTCAAATGCCAGCATCCTATCTATCAGTCTTCTGCATTTAAATCTGATTAGAGATAGTTAAAATATTTCAGACTCTTGGATCTAAGATTTCAGACATTACTCATATCCACAAGTCTTCAGAGAACCTCCTGGCATGCAAACACCATATAATCTATGGTGTCTCCATTCTGAGACCAACATAAGGTTTGCACAACATAAGAACTCTGAGTCTCAGATTATTGCTGGTCCTTCATGCTTCTGTTGTAACATGGACAAATTCCAAACTCTTTCTTCATCTTCAACAGTATGGAAGCTCTAGCTATGGTATAGGTATCTTAAGTGTTCAGAGTAGTCTCTGTTTGTCCAGAATCCCATCCCATCCCAAGATCTTCCTCTTCCAAAGTTGATGTAATTGCCTGTGCATGTCCTGAGCTCACAGCATATTCCCATGCCAGGACAGGTGTAACAGATTTTAGGCGCCTTAGTTAACTGCAAACTGGAATAGGATTTGCAAGCTCTTAATCAATGAGTGTTTTAAGAATAACATTAAGGAATTGTGTATTCCTCTTAGCTGTACTTTTAAATAGAAATATTTCCTTGAGTTATGGATTTGAGCTGTAATTCTTCATGTTGCCTTCCATATGCATGCTGTTTCTGTGATTTGGGTAAGTTATGATTAGAGCTATTCTAAAAGTAACTGTTTTCATATCAGTAGCAGGGCTGAAGTGAGAAAGGACAGGCACATTAATTATACAGCACACTTTATTTCCAATGCCAGCTCCTGCTAGGGCAGGAAATGTTTCTCGTTACTCCAGAGCCTCTTTTGGCTCATGCACCTTTGGAATTGGAAGCCAAGGTATTTTAGGAAGTTTCTTGTTCATTTAAAATAAAATGTACAGTAATTAGACAAAGCAACCAGTGCCAAATGCAGTGCATCACATATGAAATACTTAATTACAGAGAAAAGTTATGTGTTCCAATTGATAGAGTAATCTGTACTCTAATTTACTTGTCTTACAACTCATTACATCTGAGATATTGATTTTCCAGTAGGTGGCTTTACAGCATTTTATCTCTGAGTCCTTGGTTTGAGTCTGATCTGTGAACCTCTGTCAAATGAGCTTGGGAAGCTCAAACCTCTCTATTAGGTGGTGCCTGTGGAATAATCAAAGTAGACAAACTTCAATAGTGCTGGTAATTTGTAAATAAAGGGCAGACAGAAATGAGTCACTTAAAATGATGCGTCTTTTGAGACTTATAAGATGATGTCCTAGCAGGTAGCTGAAGTGAGCAGTGATTACTTTTTAATTATGTGTACCTTGACTTTTAGGGTTTAATATCTCATTTATTTCAATTATACTGTGTGAAGCTTCCTATATTAAGCCGAAGGGGGTAGAAAAACTGGAATCATTAAACCTTGTTCTGATCTTTCATAAAAAGTTGAATACCTTGAGAGTGTGCTTCACTACATGAAGTAGTAGCTCAATTACAGGTGAGATCAACTGCTAACCTTGGTGGGGGAGACATGAGAAACTATTAACCTTTTTAGCAATTAGCTAAAGCACTCCATTTTGAGTTTTTATAAATCATATTTTTCAGAACTTTTCATCATTTGCGAGTCTTGAACATATTGGCAAAAGTTATTTGTGCTAAGCAACTCAAAGCAACAAGACTTCATTGATATGAATCATGCTTCCCATATTTTCTTTGTGGGAGTTTTTATTTGATTGTTTTTGTTAATTTCCTTTTTGACAAACAACTCACTGGGATGTTATATTTTGCATGTAGCTTTTTTTTTTTCCTCTGAAGCAAATGGATAATTGCCAAATTATTATTTCCAAATTATTCTAATTTATTAGTGGACATATGACACTATTAAATGTCCCAAGTAGCAATGGGATTTTGACCAGCCTCAAGATCCATTTAGAGCTATATTTTCTAAGACCAGCAGTATCCAATACTGCATCTTTTAGAGAAAGATTAAAATCTAATCTTTTATTGGAAGATTTGCAGTTATATCTCAGTGCACACTGATATCTGAAAGCAAACAGATTGGTGTTACTGAAATGTGTTTTTTTCAGGAAGCTTCTTTTTGATTCAAGTGAAATCTTTATTGAAATAGTATCTCATGGAACTGAATTTCACCTGTTTTATCAGTTTTAAAAATCTCTACTGTCTTACAATGTTTCCTTATTAGCTAGGATCCAGTTATTGCATTTTTATACATTACTTATTTCATAGATATATTATATTCCCAGGTTTTGAGTTCTTTTGCTTTTCAAACAAAAACGCTATTTCTTATTCTTTGTTTTCAATCTGTTCCAAAATGGAGATATTTCTGTGTATTTAGTTGTTTTTATTGCCCTTCCCTCTTCTGTACTACTTGTGCTTTGGTTTTGGAGATATTGGATGACCAGAAAGCAAATGTGATTGTGCTGTTGATTTCATATAATGGCACTTTGATGTTTTCCAGATTGCTTGTTAGCTGTTTCTAAATGAAGGCTAAGAGGTTATTTGTGATTTTCATACTGCCATTGGACTTTGTGCTATTCAGAAAGATGTCTAATTCTTTTTCTAAATGATTATGGGCACAAGCCATCAGAGCATGCAAGGAGCTCATCCTGTTCCTTCCATTATTCAGCATTCAACTCCATTTAAGATGCATTTGCTACTAGGTTATTCAGTTCCCTAATTACATTAGGTTCCTTAGTCACGGATCATTCTGTAAAGCATGTGAGTTAGAAGGAAACAAACAGGTTCTCTCTCCCCTCAAAAAAGACCTTTTACTTTCCCCAGTATCAAATTTCAGATCGCTTGCATTTTATAATATTTCTTTTCAATCTTATAGTCACATGGGAAGACACCTGCATTTTGGGAGTGCCATTTCTTTTCAAGGGATGTCCTCACTTAAAGCCTTAAGAACAGGGAACAGAGTGCAAGCTCAGAGTCCAAATTATTCCAGTCCTATTGATTATTCTTACATATAACTTATTTCTTCCACAGGAATTTTGTGACAGGATTGAACCAGTTGTGCTTTCAATGTTTTCTTTTTAAGATGAGATCTTTTCTGAAAATGTTGCCATGAAGCTAACTGGAATCTGGATTTGATTTAAATTTTGCCTCTCTGTACCAATTGGAACATTGTTTAGTATAGTGGCTGTCAATCCTTTTGGATCACTGCTATATCCTGCCTGTGTGCTGCCTTTCCTTCCCCCAATATTTAGATTTTTCCTTGCTGTGTGGTGATTAGAACCATCTGGCACGTGAATTAGGTGGTCCCAGCAGAAGAAAAATGTTCTTATTTATCAAAGGAAACCTTGTCCACTTATAACGAGGGACTAGTGCACGTTTCAGTTTCTGACTTCCAGAACAAGACAAGTGGTGCAGTGCAGGCCTGAGGCACGGCAGCCTGAATATTATTTAACACACAGAATGAGGCAATTTTCTAATGAGATCACTGAGGATATCATAAGGATGTGTCTGTGGGATCATGAGTTACTGGGCTACTGGAAGCAATATAGCAACCTTGGGGCATAAACTTGCCAAGAGCTGTTTAGCCTTACTGGTGTATCTAAACAAAAAAAACCTCATATATTCACTCACAGCCTTGCTTGGGGCTGCATGAGCATGTCTGCAAAAACTGCAGCAAATTTCTGCTTTAGGAGGTCTAGTTCATCACTTCCGTTTGTGCCTTTTCTTTCCCATGGTTACTGGTTTTGTCCTACAGTAAAAGTTTATTAAAACTAAGAATTGGGAGCAGAGTAGTTTATATTTAGAGTGTAGAAAAATCTGGAGCTCATTTAAGTGGTCTTGCTCAGAAGAAGAAAAACATGTCTGCCTTTCAGCCAAACACTTGTAAATTATTATGGTTTTGATTTAAAAGAATTCTTTCTCATTTTACACATGATCATGTAAAGCTGACCTGCATGCCTAGGTGCAATAGACCAGAAAAACTGAGTGGAATAATAATAAGAATAACAGAACTATAAAGCTTGTCATGCTGGTATTTGTGTTCTCAGTGTCAGTGCTGCTTCGCATCATGACAACCCCATTTTTATCTGTTCATATCTAAAATTGACTAATTGCCAGTTTTCAGCAGTATGCAGAAATTTAATGCATTAAAAGATCACCTAAGAAAGATTTCCTGAAAGGGGTTTTTCTTTACATTTATGCCTCTAAGTCTATCAGGTTCTTAAACTTTAAAATTGTATCTAGTAAAAGTTTCAATTCATTTTGGATGATAACAGTAAACACTCACTAATTAAAAGTGAAAACAAAATAACAGCAAAAGTATTTGTTATTGTGTCTTCAATATCGTTGCAGAGGGCTGGGATGCTTGGGCACTTTTTGTTCTGCCTTTTGTTGCATTTCTGACCTCAGTTTTTGATTAGAGTGAACGATGTGGAATAGTTAATGATCTTTCTTGTACATGCCAAGATTGTGGCACTTTATGAAATTTTTGCTTTCTCTCTAATCTTTACTGCTCCACATTCCCTCCAATCAATTAGTTCTATGAAATCTACTTCAACATCTCTATCAGTGGTGAGAAAAATATTATTGATTTCAGTGTGCAATCATTCCAGTAGTTTCTTTATGAAGCATTAATCTATCAGAAGCTGTGGTAATAGGGACCTTGCAATGAGAAAGCAAAATCTCAACAAGACATGAGTCCTGACCCTGTGTGCTGTTTCCATAACAATAAGGTGGAGCATGACCTTGACCTTATCTCAGAAGAGCTGTTTTTGAACTTAGATTCAAACAGTGAACATAATAAGGAAGTTAATAACATTCGTCCTCTGTTAAAGGAAAGGAAGACAAAGGCAGACATAGTGTTCTTTTTTGTCTTCTTCCTCCACTTTTAAAATGATGGATGTGGGCTATAAACAAGTCCCTATCCTACACTTAAAAACATTCTTTTTGGTCAGCTTTTGTCTAGAGATTTGCTAACAGCTGTTTAGCTTGCCCTAAGCAGATTAGAGAAGTTGTACAGTAGATCTCTCAAGTTCTCTAAGGACCTGTTCTCGCCTAGACTCTGGATAATCTGCTGTCATGTTATTTCTCTTACTCCTAGTCTGTACCAGGTGTCTCTTAGAGATTACCTATATGAGGAGTTGGCGTGAAGATTGAGTGAAAAGTGCTATAGGCATGCCATGCTGTCGCTGTGAGACCACTCCAGTGTGCACTAACAGCACAGCTCATACGAGCTGGTTTATGTGAGGTAGAGAAGGTTACCTCCTGCTTTGTGCAGAGTGTCTCTAGAGGCAATTAACCTGAGTGGCTACTGTGCTGAGAATTTGTACCCATTGTGCTGCATCCACTCAGAAAAGCCACACTTTACTGACAAGCATTTTATTTGGTGTGAACTCAGAAACTTCACTGTCATCAGCACAGAGCAAGACGAAACACCTAAGAAAATGGAGCTGAGATTGTATCTGTACTGTATGCTGTATTTGTGTGTAGAATTAGAGTGACTGAATGCTTTGATACTCTAGATTTTTAGAATACACTGTTGTATGGGGTGGTGCAGATATTTGGTGAAAAGAAAAATGACTTGCAGGGACTGCATGAGAAGTAATCCAAAACAATGAAGCTGTATTGTTTCCACTGTATGATGGAAATTGGTAACACAGGTACTGATAGAAAGACACAGAGACACATTTGCATAATTTTATTTTGTTCCTAATATTCTCATAACACTTACAGAAAATATTCATGTCAAAAGTTGAACAGGAGGCATTGTTAAGTGGTTCAAGTACATGCAATGTCCTTGAAAGTTAATTAAGGATGTTTCTGAGTCTTGGTTAACTGTGTAGTTGAATAATCCAGAGCATCTTTCTTTTGAAAAGGTGTATCTAATGATTGTCAGGGATCTAATCAAGTCGTTGCAGTACTGACACTTGGGAGACTGCTGGATCCTATTTTATGGAGCTTACCTGCTGAAAGCTTTTGTCTCTACAAATGGACCATAGTGTTGTTTCTTCCCTTGTGCTTCTGATGACTTCCTAGCTTAGGTCTAAAATTTGCCACAGTACCTCCAAACATTTGTGTGTGTCTAGCACCCGTTCTCACAATTTCAACTGCAGATGTAGTTGGACCATACCTCCTCTGGGAAGCTGAGATAAGTGCTATGTTTGTGCCTTCTGGAAGTGACAGTGCCCTTGATTGCTTAGGGGTTAAAAAAGAGCCAGAAAACAATAAATCCTGGATATGTTTCTATGCCTCAATTTTCTTACTACTCTGAAATGTATTTTGGACTCTTGGATCTGTCCCTCTGGGATGGTCCAGAATTGCTTTTTGTAGTCTGTGTCTGGTCTCCCAAGCTGCTGAATCTTCCCAGTTTAACTCCTCTTTAACCTCAGTTATTCCTGGAGCTAGACCAGCATTCCTGCTAGAAAAGAATGTTCCTCTCTTATCTCCTTCCCAGAGCTCTCTCTTCTTACATTACAAACCTCCTTTGGTTTCTCTGGTAACTTTTCACTGCACACAATTCCCATCTTACAGACAGAGAAGTACAGCATTAAACATCCTCCATTAGTTTTCTCAGTAGGGAGAAATACATAAAGACACAGAAGCCTTTCATGAGGCAGTGCTTGTCTTTGCACTTGGTTCAAAACACTGCATAGACTGTTATCCTTGGATTTTTCAGATAGATCCTCAATGGTTTGGGATTTTTTTTCTTGTTTGTTTGTTTGTTTGTTTGTTTGGATTTTTCCCCCTCCTTTTCTTTTTTTTTCTTTTTTGTTGTAATATTTCTTAGATGTTTCTGAACATAGAATTATTAGCAGCCTTTACAAGTGTGGTGGTACAGAATATACATACAGGGATACAGAATGCTTTTATGGACACTTTGACATCCTGGCATCCTTGTTTCTCTCATTTCCTTTACACAGAGGGTGCCTGTACACACACTTGCTGTAATGTACTCACACACCCATGCCAGGTTCAACCACTCTGTGCTTGTGTGTGCACCCAAGATAAAATGAGGGAGGGTCAGGGCACACAGAACACAAATCGCTAGGAACTCAAGGTATTTTAATCCTTACCATCATATTCTCAGGAAAGGTCCCTGGGTTTTACAGGTCATATTTTATTGTATTATTTCTACCAAGTCTGAAAACAAGATGTGATCTCTGAATAGTGTCTGGTTAATAGGAAATTGATGATTTTATCTCTTCTGAACCCTTACATTTAGCAGTCCATGGATTCATTAGTCTTGAGGTCCTGATACATAATTTGTTTCCCATGCCACTTTACAGCAATGTTTTCATGGCTGAATATCCTGTAGCATATGTGTCTGTAGCTTTCTGTTTCTTACCCATGTTGCCTCTATTTACATAAGAAATATGAAGTCACCAGGTTGGCTTACCACACCATAAATGAGCTTTGACTGGTATCATTGCATGTCCAATGTGTAGGCAATCCTAAAACTCCTGTGACCCTCTAAAAACTGACCAACAATATTCATCCTGTAGCTCCTAAAGAGTGTGGGGGCTGGTACACAAATGAAACAAGGCTGTATGTAACATGGAACATTTTTAGCTTCTCAGACAGACAACTCACCATCACCACTAACACACACACACTCAAACATGCTACTGACCTCTTCAGTGATATTTGGCTTTCCACAGCATCTTTTCCTTTTGTGTCAGGAGGGCCCTGAAACACCTTTCAAAGGACTGAAATATGAAAGGATCCTGCTCTCTGCTTTTTGGAGTTGTTGTTCCTGACTTCAGTCCATCATAGAGCAGAATGAAGCAAAGGGCCAGGGTGGCATTCAGTCTTACTTCCCCATATCCATATGCATCTGGAAGATCTTATTTTAGGCTTGTCAGCTTTTGCAGTGATAAGTTAGCAATATAGATCACATATAAGCTGCATCACAATGATTTTTAAATGAGATTTATTCATTTAAACTGGATGATAAATGGTCCTCTTTTATCAGACTATGGCAAATGAGATTAAAGCAACGTTATTTTCCGGGAGTAAGAGAACAGCTGGCACAAAGTTAATGTCTGTAGGTTGTACTGTGCTTGCCTGACCTTGCAGAGATGTGTAACAACAATGGGGAACATCCAGGTAGTTTTTCTGCTTCCTAAATCCTGTTTATGTTTTACAACCAGGTGCTGCCTGGAGTACTGGTAGGCTGTGGGTTATGTGAGCACTGTGAAAGGCTTTGGCAGGAAAGGGCAGTGGACAAGACAGCACAGTCTGCTCCAGCCTTTCAGGGAATCATGTATACATGCCAAGTCTCTCCCAAAACTGTGGAAAGCACTGCTCTGTGTTTCTTCAGCATTTTAGAAGGTCTAGCATATTGTGCAGAGTATCCTGACTATGCTCCCCTCAGGTTTACCTAATCCTGCTGGGCACTTGGTCTTGGTCTCTCCTGGATTCCAGGAAATATCCTGATATTTCCCCCCTGATTCAGATACCATGAAGCAATGTAAAAACTGCATAATAAGCCTTACAGCCCATTGCAATTCTCAATTTGTATGATGGCACAAAGAATTTGTGCTGCATGCCCTTAATATGACATGAGTGGATAAAGGGAGCCAAATGTGTACGGACTTGTCAGCATTGCTTACACAAAGTAGCTCCTGAAATGAACTCTACTGAGAATTTTTTTGAGGAAATAAGTTGGTTCAGTCTGGGGCACTGGGAGAGCTCATTATCAGGGAGAGCAGTGGATTTTTTCCCCTGGATGAGTTTTCAGTCTACAGGATAAAACTTTTCCTGTTGTTCTTTATTGCATTCAGGCAGAGGTCCTGTCCTTGTCCCTGGAGCTTTCTTGGCAGGAGGTTGGCTGTACTGAAGAAGATAACAGGATTGCAGACGGTTGCCCTCACAATAAAGAAAAGTACTGGAGAGGTCAGGGAAGAGCTGACAATGACACTAGAGTGCTTCTGTTCCACTGACTCCACAAATTTCTTCCTGTCCCAGAACTTTGCAGGTGTGGGAGATGGAAGGGAAGATTTGCAAACTGAGAGTGATTCCTCTCACATTGTGTTTTGGTAATACATCTACATTTCCTTCTGGTGATTTTGCTCAGAGGAGCTATCCTGTGGTATATTTATCTGTAGCTTTCTCTTTCTTGCCTGTATTTCCTCTATTGACAGAAGAAATAAAGTCACACAGTCGGCTTACCATATGTCACTGGTGAATGAGCTTTGACTGGTGTCTTTACTCCAGGGGAAAAAAGGACTTTGTTATGCAGAGTACATGGTTTGTAATCTCCTGTTTCTCCCATGACACTTCTCTTCAGCATCTCTCCTATGATAAAGAAATCCAATTGCCACTGCTTGATTTTTGTCCTGCTTCTCAGATGTTATTTTTCTAAGAATTCCTAGCTATGAGTCTGTCAACAAAGTCTGTAGCTGATGGCATTTTGCCCCATCTGTCACAACTCTGTATGCTTTGATAAATTAGCTGTATTGGATTGCAGACATAAATTGGAAAGTAGTACAGAATAATAAGTTATTTTATTGGTTTCTTCCTTCTGATCTTGGATTGCTAGTCTATAATCTACTCTACAGCTAGTGATCTGAGCGTTTGCTTTGCTAAAAGTAGCTGTCTATTTCAAAGTTTTGGTTTTAGTCCAATGTTGAATATCAGGCCCCACAGTGGGCAGGAGAGGAAACAAATTAATTCCCTGTTTTATTTTGAGGAAATAGTCTGTAAATCTTCTCCTGTTTGAGAAGTGAAGTCACTTTTGCACACTCAGAACAGAAGAAGACGTGCATTACTAGATCCTCTAGATCAGGTGATGGTTCATCAGTTGTCCCTTGGCAACCCTTTGGGTGGTCATGCACAGCACACAGGACAATTGGAGACATGAGGTGCAAGACTGAAGACTAATTCAGTTAAATTCTCATGCAAGACCCTCCTGCCTCTTGCAGTAAGTTCTTATATAAAATATTATGTTGGGGATTTTCTTCATTCTGGGGAAAAAGGAAAAGGATAGTCCCCCATGAAATGGAAGTTTAGTAAAACATCTAAAAGCACTAGGTATTTTGAAATCCATCTGTAGACATATGTCTATAAACAGGCTCTGAGAACAAATCATCCTGCTGTGCTTCTGTGCCTGGTGTCTACAGAAAGAGTTCAATAGGAATGGTCTGTGTTAATCTTTTGTGCTTGGAAATCTGAACTCTGATGTTCAGCTCCTCAAAACATACGAGAAACAAGGCGTATTAGTGATTCTACTGAGCAGACAAAAATCAAAGCCTGAACAACAGAGAAAAATGTTCTCTCTTTTAAACCCCTCTTCAGCTTTTCTGGAGAACATCACTACAGGACTGGCCTAGAAAGAAAAAAGCAATTGGGGATTTCAGAGTGCTCCATGTCCTTGCAGTGTGTATGAAAACTGCCATTAAAGGCATGCTGAAAATAAACTCCTTTGAAAAAAAACATTGTTAGCAATCAATAGGAATTCATGAGTACAATATTTTATAGATCAGAAATTGAGATTACAACAGGTAAAGGTTATAGGTCTCATATGCTCTTCAGGCTTGGTAGAATTCAGTTTTCTTCCAGGCAGAATAAACTTAATTTGGGACTGTTTTATTTTAATAAAAATTAAAAGACATAGTGAGCAAGTCTGAAGAAAAACTATGTTGTGATTTATGCCTTAAAATAATTTCTAAGAAATTTATTCAGACATAGAACTAGTTCTCACTCCATTTATGAGATAAAGAATGCAGTGGCGGATAAAAGATGTGAAAGGTAAGATATAGCCCTAAAATAGGAGACATCGAGTGCAGTACATTTCTCTGTATACTGACCCCATTCTATTTGTTTTTCCTGTGTATGTTTTTATCATTATATCTGTAACTGTTAATTTGTGAGGTATTTCCTGTGCAAATGTGGAGGGCAAAACACAAGAATGAGAACACCTCATTCAGTGCGAGATGATTTTTAATCTATTTCTCTTCATCTCATTGCTCATTAGTGATACAAATTGAACCCAATCTCCAACTCTGATGTAAATTTGCATATTTAAGTTGGCCAGAATTTCATCCCAGAGAGCCTTGAATTGTATAGCTGATTCCACTAGACCAATCTAACCTCACACATCTGGCTAGCAGGAGTGTGTGTGTTACTCTGTACATAATTTTTAATCTTTGGATCATAAATAACTTAGTGGAGCATTATAATAGTTTGTTTTATGTAATTCTAATACTGCAGCTCTTTTATGCTGTGGTGCTTGGCCTCCATCCTACTGGGTGGATAACAGAAATAAGCAAGCACCTTTAGATACTTCAGTTTCTCTGAAGGAAGGGATTTCTTCCCAAGCTCCTTAGGTCCCTGTCAATTAAAAAATCTTACAGGGTTATAACTGAGACCTATATTGCTTTGAAATGAGACCTCACTTTTAAATGAGATGCCTTCCCTTTTGATCTTTCAGTTTTAAAGTCTTTTCTCCTCACCCTTATTCTAGACAGACATCCTCTTTCACCTTTGCTCATGGAATAAACAAATATTATGCTTTACATTGCTTCTGAGAAGGAAGAGGGAGACAATGGTAGAAACAGTGCTGTGGCTTCTCACAGGTAAACGAAAGGCTGTGTGATGTTAGGGTAGAGAATCAGGGCATGGCAGAGAGGAATTAAGCCCCAAACGCCTGTAAAAGGTGTTTAAATAGAACAATCCTTGCTTCAGTGTGTTTGCAGTGTGAATTAGTATGTGAAAAGTGAGCTGCTAGTGGTGACAGAGGAATTCTGGTTGAACTTTGCCTTTTTGTGTGGCAGAACAGAAAGGGGTTATAAAAAGCAGCTTTGTGGGGTGAAATAAAAAAAAGTAATAATAATTCATGTGGGTGAATGGACACATCCTGCTAATTTTGAGGCAGTATTGTAGTTTTCTTGCCTTCCGTGTGTGATTGTAATTTTAAGTGGTGCAGAGAGAAAACAGCAGATGAGATGGGTGGATGGTGGCAGTAGAAGGGATATTTGCAATAGGATTAGGAAGAACAAATGGTGCCCTTTGGCATGATAGAAGGGATTTAACATTCTGGGCACAAGGAACCATTAGGACAAATGGCCCAGAGATTGTGGGTTCACAGAGAAGGACAAACATGAAAAAATATTCTGAATTACAGGATTTTCGGAATGCACAGAAATGCACTAAATTTAAAGAAATTTTAAAGGATGATATAGTGAAAACCATGATACAGGCAGGCAAAGCAAACTTCAACTGTCTGAAAATTATAAAATTCGATCTAGCTGTAGAATGGGACTATCTGAGGAACTCACAAGGGGTGATAAGAACAAATGGAGAGCAAAGCAGAGAATTTAATTCAACAGTACCAAGGAAAGCTTGATAAATGCCAAAGGAGCTTGTAGAAAGCATAGCTATGTGAAACATTCTGTGATTGTGGTCATCACATGAGCTACGGTTCATTTTTTCTACCAAGCCTGTAACACTAAATCTTCTGATTTAAACCTATTTCAGTTTGTATATAGCTATGACAGATCTAGAGAAAAGTGTAAAAATTGGTGTCTTTTAGGATTACTGTCATTAATCCTTTAGGGTCAGGCAATTCCTTTGTTTTGTTGGATACCAGGTTTGCCCATAGGTTATTGCTCTACTTTCTTAAATAAACACAAATTTATAAAATACCAGAATTCTATGTCCTAAAAAAGGCCTGTGATGAGCTGGATAAGTAACAGCTGAAGCAACTTTTCTGATGGCAAATTGTGATTTTATATGTCAGCTATTTCCAGTGAGAGGGCCATTCAGATGACACAAACAACATTAGCTTACATGTTACAGCTTTCCATTAAGGATACTTTCATTGATAGGCATACTCAGTGCATCATTTACCATTGATGTAATTAACAAAGTATCTTCGCATGTTAACGACTCTCAAAGCTCATTTCATGGCACAACTGATTTGACAGCTGTCTAAATTACAACAATGTGTGTTAATATTATATTTTCTTATAGCTGGAATTAAAGTTTGTCTTTGAGACCAAAATTACTGTCTCAATCTGTACTTCACAACACTAACTTTGACATTGATAGTCTGATAAATTGCTCAAAACAATTTTCAACCAGTCAGAACAGATATGATTTTCTTCACTTTGGATGAATATCAAAAGTGTTTAGATCCCCATCCAACTGTTTCATCTTACCAGATATTACTTGATAACACAATGTCATTTTGTAGTGACAGACCATAATTTTGTTCATATTCCAAACATTGCCCTTTATAGGATATAGAAGCAATGCTTGAATGCTGAAGTTCATTTCACAACTTCCAATCTAAAATAGTATCATAAACTCTCAGCACATAGAATATCCTAGTGAAGGGTTATTTTAGGAATAGTTTCAGAAAATATGGTGCGATATCACACTTTTTAGATCCAATTTTTAGGTTGCATAAATTCTGACAAAGAGTCAATCACAAACAGAGGTTGAAAATCCACTGAAGCAATGGAACAAAACTCTTGGGATACAGGTTTCAGTATCAGCTAGTGATCATTCCCAAGGAAAAAGATTTTCTGCATGTTCAGTTTTCTAGGATTCTGAAATGAATCACCACAACTAGAGATCATTAAAATATAAATACAAAAAGTCAATTGTCAATAATATATCCTATACTTGACAAACATGAAATCTCTGACATTCTGTCAGGTGTATTTTAATTTCAGTCTTTTGTGTTAACCGAAAAACTTTTTTTTATGAGTCAAGGTAAAAATGCTCATGAAAGTCTTGCAAACTTTGGATAAGATTAAATCATACCATATTTTACATAGTTTAAAAATTTTCTTCTTTTCTTTTTTTTCTTTTTTTTTTTTTTTTTTACTTCACCTTTCTGTTTTCTTTTTTAATTTTGACTGACATTGCAGAAACATTCCAGAGCATATGTTTGTGCTGATGACGACAGAAAGTCTATACAGGAAATTTTTTGAGCACTCTAAATATAGATGACAGGATTTTAAACTACTTGACCACATGATTTTCAGAGATTTGAAGGGGATCAGCCTTACTGGGGGGGGGCAGAAGTTAAAGGAAGTTGAGTCAGAATCATGCTGATATATTTTAAGAATCCATATTCCTTTACTTCCCAGTCTTTTGTCTAAGACATTTGGTCACATTTATCTCATTTTCCAGCTAGAGAAGACAGCGATAGGTCAGTTTCTTTAACAATTTTCTCTGCTCTTTTGTGTTGACTGTCAAGAGTATATTTTATAGTAGTTGCCATTCAGAATAACATTTTCTTAAATTTTATTTAGGATCTAAAAAATACCCCTGAAGCCATTTCTTGACTGTATTTTGGAAAAAAGGAAATACTATAGGGCAAGAACAATAATTTAAACATCGGGTAAATTTTAGGACCTGCTTTCTGTTTTTAATGGATAAAAATAATATAAAAACCACCATGTAACTGTGGTATCTTCACACATCAAGTCTTTGTACTGCAATCGCCAGTCTAAGAGATTCTTTCTCTACAGCTGCTACATCTTGTATCTAAGCCACAACATTTCTTATTATGGGTAATTTACAGGATCACTTAATTAAATAGGTGGTATTTGATAGCAAAAGTTGACTGTTAATCAAGGCTAATGTGGTGCTTAAATGAACTGGAATATCTTGCCAAGATGTGCTTCAGTCATAGGCACTGTGAATTTTACTCAATACTCATATTGCCTCAGGGCTTCATCCTTTGTACTCAGTTTTACCCTGCCTCTACTGGTGACTGCACAGTGATCCTGTAGATCCATGAGTTTACTTTCAAAGAACAGGGGAATACCTGGAGGAAATAATACGTACAATTACTCCTATTACAGCAGCACAAATTATCAGAGTTCTTCTGCAATAGGTGCTTTATATATATGAGGGTGGAAAGGGTCTCTGCCTCAAATGGCTTGCTAAATAAACACAAGTAGGAAAAATTAGCTATCATTGTCTTCACTGACAAGAATTGAATAAAAGAGTAATTTACAGAGTGACCCTAGGCCATGCAAGAAGCTGATGGCAGTGCTGCTGATTAAATGTAGACATTGTCAGTTCCAGTGCAGGGATTCACCCAAAAATAAATCCTTATTTGTTAGACATCTGAGTAAGAACATCCTGATGGATATCCTGACTATTCTTTCTCTAGAAAATATTCTCATAGTGCTAGGTTTAATTTTAACTTTTTAAAATTTCTTTTAAGACCCACAAATCTTTAAACTTATATTAAATTATTGGAAGAATAATTTAAGAAGTGGTTAAAGGTGGTGTATACACAATAACTAAAATACTCTTGGGATTCAGTTCAGTTTTATTGCATTTAGTTGGCTCAGCCAAGTAATATATATCTAGTTCCAGGTATTTGCTTCTTGTCTCAGTTTGTATAGTGTTGGTAGGAAATTGGTACCATAGATACTCTTTACAAGAAGGAATGATGCATGTCCCTCCATAAAACAATTTTGAACCGCTCACAAAAGCTGAGAAATGCTGGCTACTTTTCCTTTTGATTTTCTCCAGTGTTGAGGAGTACTTAGGGATACCCTGAGTTCCCAGGGTATTTGTTGGCTGACCTTGCAACCTGGAACATCACAGTCTGGTTTTATATCTTGCAGACCAGTTGACAACCTCAGTTTGGCTGTGCTATAAATGTGTGAACACCATCTGTATGTGTATTTTAGTGCAGCTCTTTTGTCTTCTCCCTCCAGCACAAAGCCTTAAGGTTTTTGATTATTCCTTCTTGTGGTTTGCTGAGGGCTTGATAACTGAAGGATGATGTTAAAGTTTCAGTCTGAAGAGGCCTGTCAACACAGAACTCAGCAGTTTGCTGTGAGGAGGGGGTGCATGGAAGAGAAGCTGCATTATGATTCAGGGTATTACCACAAACATCTTTTGCTTATGCAATGAAATACTCCATTCAACCTAATAACACTTTTACAACATTCAAAGTGGAAGACGTAGTCTGCTGCTGCCAGGCTTGATAGAGTAGATAAAACAACTCCCATCATGTTTTCATGAGGAATGTCACAGCCGGAGGACCTCAGCGTGGAGCATTACCTGCTCTGCCATTTGCCAAAGCTGCTACAGAGCCCAGCCTAAAACAGCCCTACAACGTTTGTTTCTGTTATGCAAATACCTGGAAGAACCAAAATGAGAACTGAAACACATTTTTTTTTTGCCACCTGTTGGGTGCAGGGCTTTGCAAGGGAAATTTACTCATGGACGTCGTGGTCTTTGATCAGCTTCACTGACTTTTCTTGACAGGAGAAGAATTTGTTTCATGCCAGTCCCATGCTGGACCTCAGCACCAGCTGGGTGAAGAACAAATTGAGTTATTACTGTCTTCTGCCTGATTTTATGGTTCTTCTAATGTGCTGATCATTGTTTTATCTCATCACTTAATAATTTGAAAAAATTAGCAGCAACTACAATATGGATGTTAGCAGAAGGACCAGGATTCTTGCCTTATGAAAAAACCAGGGAGCAATGCAGGTCATTCTCTGCTAGTTATTGGATTGGAGTGATTTGTAGGTTCTCTTGGATATATATGAAAATAAGATTGCCCTAAGGACAGCAAGGATATTTAAGAATATTGTCTAAATCTATTTACAGATACTGAATTCTAAGTTCTGATGCTTTATCTCTATATTTTGATATGATGAAAGCAAGCTGTCTTCACAATTTTAAGGAAATGCTATTATACCACTGTATAAATCCGCATAAGGCTTGGATCTTGAATGCTATAAACAATTCTAGTTCCCCTGTCTCAAATAAAATGTAAAATAGCTTAAAAAGTTAGTGAGATGAATAACAAAGATAATCATGGGTATTGAAAAATTTCCATAATATGAAGTTAAGTATGCTAACACTGTTTAGTCTGGAGAAAAGCTGGCTAAGGGACAACAAGCTTGAAGTCCCTGAAGCTTGACATAAAGAAGGTGAGTAGAGTTCATTATCCTTTCCAGTGCAAAACATAGAGACCTGAAATGAAATTAGAAGGTGTTAGTTTCACAGCAAAAAGAAGCATTTCTGAATATAATGGGTAATTCAGCCAGGAAAGCTATCAACACAAGATGCTGAAAAATGTTAAGGTTTTATAGAGCAGTTGATAGATTCATGAAAGAAAATTAAGCAAGCCTGCCTAAAGAAAATTCTTACATCTGCCTCAATAAACTGCGGGAAGCTGGGGCAGCATTGTGGGTAAATGTTTATTTTCTTGCACTCAGGTCTAGGCAGAGTGGTACTGGCCAGTGGCAGAGTTGATGATGTGGCAGAGATCCAGCATGGTGCAGCTGTTCTTTCCATTCCTGTGTCCTGGAATCAATATCACTGCTAGAAATGAGAAATTTACTGTTTCTGAGATGAAAAGTTCTATCTCGATAAAAAACTCAATTTTCTAAAAAAAAATATATTAATGAGGACAGATGCATTTTTTTAATAGCAAATTAGGTAGCTGTTGAATGATTGCAGAAGAAATTAAGGCAAAAGTTTAAAAGGCTAACTTTTTTTTTTCAAACGTGTCCTTTCAAATATTTTGTTGCCATGTACAACTGCAACATCAGCATTCAGGGCTGCCTCTGTCCTGCTCTGGGTCTGCCAAGGCACCTGGATGAGTTAGGCATCCCCCTCTTGCTGAGGTTCTGCAGAAGTTGGCATCCTTTTGTTTGACCTTCTAGAAATCCTTGACTGAATGCCTGTGCACGGTGCTGCATCTGCAAATTAGAGCTGTATTATTTGGGTCACATGTAAGAAAACCTGGCCAGGTATCTTAACAAGGCAGATTAACATTCATCTGACACACACATCCTGGAATAGTGAGTACCTCTTCCTCACAGAGATGCAGTTCTGAATAGCAAACACTTTCTCCTTTTGTTTGGATTTGCTGTTCACCTGTGCTTTGATTTTATGTTCTGTAAAGGCATTCCAGAAGCATTTATCTTTCTAATGACTAGCTAAGTATAAAGAAAGGCTAAATCTTGAATCATTCATCTAAACCCCAAGCTCTATCTCTGATTATATTTCTGGATTAAATAGCTTTTTTTCCCCTTAGAATTTATTTTTTGTTTCCCAGTCTTACTAAGACTTTTGCAGTGATTTGAGAAGTAAAACAGCTACTCCTGCCCATTACTTATTTTCTACATGGCCAAGAAATGTTGAGGATTTAATGCTCATTGTATCTTTAGAGTTCAGTTCAGATATAAAATAAAAAGAATACTGGTTTACAATTGATTTTACTCAATAACTATTTCCTAAACACCATTATTGTATACAGTAGGAAATGGGTATAGCTATTTCCTTAGAATAAAGCAATTTGTGAGGTCTATCATAAAAGGCTAAGAGAATGCTGCCTTTGCTTCACATCCCTTTTAACTGCCTCTATAAAATTTAAGGAATTGCAATAAAACTTGGGAAAGTGCTTTGACTGGTGAGCATTATTTGACAGCACTTATGAGATTACTATGTGCACAAGGCCACTTGGAATGTTTGCACATAAGAAATTATTTAAAATTATATTTATTTTCTGATTTTTTCTTATTTTTACCTTTAAATATCTCTCAATCTGCCTTTTTTCCCCCTTTCCTTGAACAGAAAGATCTTTAAACAGTTCGCTGCCTCCTTGGCATTTCTTCATTCTGCTTTTCATTTCATGTGAAGTCTCCTGGGCTCTGACCAGTTCAAAACGCAACTTTGTAGTTTTCTGTGGTAAATGACTGACAGTGTTGGAAATTATGCTCCTTTTCTGACAGACAATTGTATTCACACTGCTAAGCAGTGTTTGGACTGAACTTTTAATTTAACCCTGCTGGCTTTTTTTTTTTTTTTCTTCTCTTCTTTCAGCATTGTCTGTATTGTGATTCCTGCCATAGCAATATATCTTCTGTTTCTGAAGCAGCTGCAGTTTTTTCTGTGATTCCAAATGCATCTTTGGTGAACAGTTTGGGGTCTAATGAAGTATTTGCTGCTGTACAGAATAACCTGAGACATTCATAATAAAGCCAGTGAAAGGGTGGCTCCTGCCAGTCTCTAGGAATAGAGATTGTAATTTTTTGGTGTCTGGTAGTGATTGATATGGTGTCAATCAAGTTAATAATAAAAAAGAAATGCTAATAAGACTAAGAGTTTTGTGAAAACTGTAAACAAAGCAGCTGAAAGTTGAACATAGCTGGAGTTTGAATAACTCTCTTATATTAATGTCTCTATGCCAAAATTTCTGCATGTCCATGAGAAGATTTGGGAATTTTCTGATACACTGTAAGTATCTTTCTGATATTTCACCTAGAAGAGAGCTATGCCTAGGTCTCATTAGTTCACATGCTTAAAATTCCTTGTGTATTTTGATGTTTCCAGTCCAAAACCTGCAGTATAGTGCTGCTGGGTTTGTGGAGTGTAGGATTTGTGGAGGTTGTGAGCTGTTTCCATGAGGCTGGCCAATTCTCCCTTGGAAGAGGTCTGCAATAGCTGTGGGGGCAGTGTGTTTTACTCTGCTGGTCAAACATCTGTACCAGCCTAGGGTTGGAATCTGTACTGCACCAGCTACCTCCCTAGGAAAAGGGAGGACAAAGTATGTGTGGCGTCCACCTCTACTGCAGACTCAGAATTACTGCCAGGATGCACCACAGAGCTATCCCACCTTGTGAAGACGTTCTCTAACTCAGATCTAGCCCCAGGCATTGTTATTTTCAGGCCACCCTGGCCCACATAAAAATGGTTGATGCTTAATATAATAAAAAACACAGTCCTAGGTTCTTTGTGAACAGTCTTGGCAGTGTATGACCTTTCAAAAGTAATTGATTTACTTTAATAACTGGGAAACTTGGAAAGCTAGAAACCTTTTAAATTAGCAAAGTTATGAAATATTTGTGTATATAAAAAATAGAATTAATTTAGTATCTAGCCCAGACAGCATGCCATGTTTTCATTCCAATATAAGAATTTATGTCATTTGAAAGAAATTATGCTCTTATCCATATGTCTCTTTTCTACACAACTCAATTTTGAGATATATGTGTATTAGAATCTTAAAAATGGTATTATATTTATATCAGTTTTATCTGTGCTTACTGCAAGTGGGTGTATAAATGTCTTCTGAATGTTATTTGTTACACGTCATCCCTTGCTTTGAGATGAGAAGTGCACTAATAAAGCTTTGGAAGTTCAAGTTCAAATACACAGTTCATAGAATGGGGCTCCAAGATGCCACAAACATCATTAAAACCCCAACTTTGCTTTTTTTCTCTATCTACTCACCTAAATGCATTCTGACCAGAATTCTCACGTTTTCTCTCGTTATATCAAGGCACTTCTAGATGTGTTCCTCCAGTGTGTCAAAAGATACCTTACTTTGTTTCCATCCATCTAAAAAAGAACTAGAAACCTGACCATCCTCCATTATATTATTATTTTGTAGTTAGGAGATGACAACATATTCCACTGTACTTGTCTGTACTTGCATGGTGTGTGGAATTATTCATCCATGCTGCACTATAATTAAGCAGAAAGTCCAGTTTATCTTCAGGTGCCTTTTAACTATAAGTAGTAAATCTTCTCAGTGTGGAATCCTGTGGTCTGCTCAAGATTCAAAGGTCTGTGAGGAGTCCAAAGAGCAAGAAGCAAAATTGAGATTGTAGTTTATAGCAGCCTCAGGAGCATCCTTTCCAAGCAAACATGAGCAGCTCAAAGCAAACACTGGTGTCTGGAACTGGGTAATATTCTATTTATAGGCATAGTTGCAATATATTATATGCTTATCATACAATTATATAAATAATATAATTTTATAATATAATTAAATTGAATAAACTTAGCATATATTAATAGTTATACTAGCTATATTCTGCTATATTAGCATGATCTAACTGTCTTTTTATATATATTCCTGATAAGGACTTGCACAAACAGAACAGTTTTTTGCCTATATGGATAATTGTAGTTATAACCACTAAATGCATTTATTAATCACACAGAGCAGGTGAAGGCTAGCTCCTTTTGTGTGCAGCTGCTCTCATGAGCCTTCTGGACACAGAACAAGAGTGGAGGCTGTTAAATAGCTCATGGACTGCTTAAAAGGATGTTACCCTTTTTCTGTATATTGTTTATTGTAGAGTTCATACACCTCAGAATGTACTATTACTAAATAACTTACTGACTCTGAATAAGGCACGTGGATGCATGTGTGAGTCTAAGTCTGATTTTTTAATGGGATGGTTCTGAAAGAACAGTGTGATTTATGTATCTATGTATCCAAGTCAGTGGAGAAAATCTACAGTCCCACATCCCTTCCTTTTGAATGATTCAAATTCAGAAGTCAGTGTTTCAAAAAATTTATTTTGCATTTCTGCATGTAAATTTCTTAGCTTCAGCTGACCAAGTATTAATGTGAAGAATGTCCCTATTCGCCCCATCTTTCAGATTTCCCAAGTAACATGATGTAGCACATCTGTTTTCTAAGCAGCATCCTACAAAGAATGCAGAAGCTACTGTAGATTTGAGACGGTTATGGGAGTGATGACAACATTTTTTAGAGTGATCTTTTAGTTTATTCTATGCACAGAGCAGACACAAAAGGCAATCTAAATTAGAGAGGATGTTGGAAAAGTGGAATTTGGATGTTGGAATTTTTAACAGTGGGATAAGCTCACCCACCTTTTGCTTTCATGGCCAGAATTTTTCCCATTATTTAATTTATTCTGTCTCTGGCTTCTCACTTGTTCTTTCATCTTCAAGATGCATGTATTTAATATCTTAGCTCAGGTTAGATTCTGTGGACTTTAAAAGATTGAAGTATTTTTAAGAGAACGGTGAAGGACAATGATTGGAGGGAGAGGGTATTTCAAATAGGCAAAACTGTGAGGGAAGTAGGGATGATGGAGATGATAAAGAAAAGAAGAGAAATTTTATAAATCTCTTTCCCTGATGCCCATGTTCACACTTGTTCATGATGAAATTTTGTCGCTTCTTTCCAGCTTAGTCTTCCTGTTCTGGTTGATATTCAGCCCTGTTCCTTCAGGCCTCTTGGACAGTCATTGGCATTTTTCCAACAGCAGAAGAAATGTCTCACCAGCCTTCAGTTCTCTCCATTCAGCTTGTGGCTGCAATTGGGCCTCACATAGGTGTGAGCCCACAGTTTGTTAAGACAATTGCACACACTCTTTCTTTGCCTCTGCTAATAAACTGGCCTATACAACCTCACTGCTTTCCCCAAATCCCACAGCTGCCTGCAGTTCCAAGGACTGTTTTGAATGGCAGGTTGCAGCATCCCCTTGCTGCACAGAATGCAGAGCATGAAGCTTCTGCTGTGTGTTGACTGGTGAGCACCTCCGTGTACAAATAGCACGATCATTTCTGGGTCGTGCTCAGCTTGCTCCTTGCTGCGTTAGTGGCAGAGTTTATGGGTGGAAATAGGATCTGGAGCCACATTTATTTCTCTCAGTTGGCTTTGGAAGTTGTTGGTTGTGGATTTATTTTTGTGAAATAACAAAGCTTTTGACTGACATTATTATGCTAGGAAGACTAGAACTGTGTTTACAGTGAATATGCAAAGCTATAGACAAAATATAGAGCATTTTGACTGTTTTTCATGATCTTTACACTCCCCCATCCTTGAAGAAAAGTAAGCAAAAAGCAGTGGACTTCCTTTGGAAGTTGTGGGGTGTTGGAGTCTCTAGCTGGTCAGAGTGACCCCAAGATATGTTAGAGTCTCTTTTCCCAGCCCAGTGCTCAAAGGAGGAGTCAGAGCTCTTCATTTCTCGGTCTCAAGGTTGTTTTTTGTATCTTATCTATAAAATTATTTCTCCTGTCCTGCCAAGGTCTGCTCAGCAAGACAGTCAGAGGCACTCTGCCCACCTCCGGGATGTGTTATCTTTTAATACTAAAAACTACATGTACAATTATTGTTGTAGTTACAATAGTTTCCAATACCTATCACCTATGTTAGACAGTGAGCTTCTACTCTAAACCAATCTAAAAGTGCCACCATCACAGCAGGTGATGGAGGCCAAGAAGGAGAAAGGCTGGACACACCCAGATTCCTCCATCTTGCCCCCTGAACCCCCATTCTAAAAACCTCAAAAACCTATTTTTCACCCTGTGATAAATTCACTATCATTCTACTTAAATTTCGTGGCTTGTAATTCTTCATATAAGGCTGGTAATTGTTTTTTCCAAGGGCTAAATCAAAGGCACAGGGGTCTTGGGCTCTGTGCCAAGGTCTCTGAGCCCCCTGGGAGGGGGATCCAGTCCTCCAGGGCAGCCAGAGGAATTTCCTGGGTTCCCACAGGCTAGGACTGTGCTTACAGTGAATATGCAAAACTATAGACAGAATATAGAGCATTTTGACTGTTTTTCATGATCATTACATTCCCCTATCCTTGAAGAAAAGTAAGTAAAAAACAACGGACTTCCTTTGGAAGTTGTAAGGTGCTCAGATTCTATAGTGATAAAGACTTATAACTACACAGAAAACATAAAAATGTATACCACAAACATGTCACGAACATTTTCTAAAATAATATTAATAACACTTTTTAATATTAATGGACTGCTGAAGATAATTCTTTTGTCATATAAACTTATATATTACTACCATTATTCTGATCTTAATTGATTCTCACATAAGAATTACAGTTGCTAATTCTGTATTCATAGGAAGTGAATTTCTTCATTAACAATTATTTTATGGCTCATTTTAGCTGTGAAAGGACAGTCTCACTACATTTTCCTTACCTTCCTATTTCTATCTTTTCAATACCACCAATGTGGAAATTCAGCATGTCAAACTTCTGGAGAGCTCTGATTTTTGTCTCCCTCTTAGCCTTCAGTCTGTTAGCCAACCAAATGGGATTCAGAGGTCATATTTTTAACCTGCTGTTGCAAAACTAGACTGAAAGGTGCTGCTAAGCTACACACGTCTGAACAGGAAGGTTTGCAATGTATTGAAATGATGTCAGAATTTTTGTTAGCACTGATTTCTACATTTTCCCCTGGAGAAGTTAGTGACAGAAGGAGCAACTGAGAGGCAGTCCATGAAAAACATTTAATTATACTGAAGTGTCTCTTATGGTAAAAATGAGGTCCTTCTCAAGTAAACAGGGAGATGTACAACATCTAAAAGACCTAAAAGCAGGCACACTGACCTGCTCACTGAGAACTTTGTGCATGGTTGGTTGACCCTCTGTTGAGAGTAATTTTTTCACCACTACGTGGTGATGGCGATAGAAGAACTATAATTTTCTGCAGTTGATATAAACAAGTTTGTTTTAAGGGGATGATGTCTGCTGGACATAACCCAGAGGACAAGCGTTCATCTTTTTTTTTCAGGATGGCAGGTGAAAGCATCCTTTCTCTTGCTTGATCTAAATGGATTTGTTGCCCTTGCCATGTGTGCAGCACTAAAAGAAAACAGAGTTCCCTGAATAATAATGATGCTTTAAGCTAGTAAAGTTTGATTATTTTTAAATTATTCTTTTTCTCTGCCTAAATCTGTATTTTTCATCCCCTGAAAGCGAGAGCAAAAACCTGAAACATTTATCTGATTGTGATTTTTAAAAATGCTATCTAGAAAGCAGGTTCCCTGACACATATGTGCAATTATATACTTCTGGTAAACAGAACCAGATCATCCACATTTCTGCTCA
Source organism: Zonotrichia albicollis (assembly GCF_047830755.1). NCBI lineage: Eukaryota > Metazoa > Chordata > Aves > Passeriformes > Passerellidae > Zonotrichia > Zonotrichia albicollis. Next base: position 41,486,411 of record NC_133819.1, on the reverse strand, counting down.
TTTTTTCCAGCAAGGAGATTTTTGGAGACTTATTGAGTTGAAAAGAGCAGAGCGGGCAAAGCAAGGGATTGTATTATCCATCCCTTTCACTCTTAACGCGTGATGTTTTTCTGAGAAGCAAGAAATTTGTTTTCCAAAGACATTGTCAAGTTCACTGAGATTCGCTGACTCCTGGTAGCAATGTAAGCTTGAGACAGCAGTGACAGGCTTTATTTCAGGACACTGCATATCGTACAAAATAAGCTTTCTTCAACTGCAATGATGTCTGAGTTACAGCACCACCACCATGAAAATTAACAGACACATAGATCAGCCAAGCAGTAAGTGTGCAGGATTTCTGATCATGCACAGACAGCTCCTCTCACCTTTGCTGGTGATACTTTCCATAGGCAGCTTCTGTTTGAGGGGTTATCCTGCATGTGAGCACCCCGGGTTCCCTCTCCAACCTGTCCTTCCAGGAGCTGCAGAGAGAGCAGAATGCTGCAGCAATATTCGGGCACTAATTATTTTTGCCAGCAGGAGCTCGTTTTGGCCTTTGATTTTGAGCTGACAGTTAATAGATAGGGCAGTTTCAGAAGTGGGTGTGTTTTACAGCACTTGGCAAATGACTGCCTAAATCACAGGTACAGCTTGCAATTGCAGTGATATAAAACATCTCTCTGTTTACTCTCTTTATTGAAGATATGTATTCACAAAGAAGATATATTTTTTCAATACAATGAACAGTATATTGGCATTGATAAGGGGAACTTTATGGAGAGAAATTGAGTAAACGTTATTATCATTGCATTACAGGCAGAAACTGAGCTTGCATTTGGCTGCACAAGATGTATGCCTACAGGGAGGGGCAGCCTGAGGCAGCCCTGCACAGGGCAGAGCCCACAGAATGGGCCAGGGCAGCTGAAGTGTGTAGGGATCCAGGGCTGTGTGTCTACTGCAGGAGAGACTGGGGACAGGGAATTTACCCTTGGGGCTACTAATGCTTGTTTTGCAGTCTGGCACTGTTTTGTGTTGTCAGGACCAGTTTTGTTTTCCCCACTCCCTAATGATATCCTAAGATGTTTTGCACCTTCAAGGGTTCTGTTAAACCACAGATAATGCAACCTATAGCCTGCATTTTGTACTGATAAAGTGTTGTTTTGATGAGTTGTGACACTGCCATGGCATTATTTGAAATGCTCTGAATTGAGAATAATACACAATTAAATAAAGTTTATGAAATCAGGCTATGGGGCAACCACAGAGGACCTAAAGGGGAACTCTTGGCCAAACATTATGCAGAGTGATGAGGCAATGCCACACAGCTTGAACTTTATTTAGCAGTGTGGGTAAGGTCCCAAACCTTAGCTTGGTGTATCTGAGCTGATGGAAGGTGCTGTCTGCTACTAAGGGTGATATCTGTGGTTATTTTCTAGCAGTCATCTCATGATCCTGTGTGGGAGCAAGAACTGAAATTAAAAACCTATGCATTTCTAATTCATGTGCTCCTCCTCTGCAGAAAATGCTGCACTGAAATACAGTAAAAGAGTAAAAAACGCCTAAAGAATGTAAAATGATGGTTCCTGATGACATCCAGTTTTTGTCATCTCATCAGTTCAATGGAGAATTGTCAGTAGAGCAGGAGTAATTCTTCTCTCTGGAGCCCCTGGGAGCTCTGACTTTATTTGCAGTAGAAGTTGGATTGAATTCTGAAGTAATAAGAACTTTAAGTCAAATGCATTACTAAATTTATGGGCTACGGATGCATGAGGGATTAAAGAGTTTAAAAATAATGATTTACTCAAGTCAGCCTTGAGGATCAAAGCTTTGCCTTCAATGCTGTCTCAAGGTGGACTTTAGTATCTCATGGGATAGTTTCATGGCTCAGTGCAACACAGATAATTTGGCATTCCGAGCTGTCAACACCATGGATTAATAAAGCATTTAGAATATCTTTTAAGTTATTATTGCAAGCCAAGTCTCATGCTCTTCCTGAGTGCTGCTGTGTTTGTTTCTGAAATGCAGATTTTTGTTTGTTTGGTTTTGTTGTTTCTTTTTTTAGGAAAATATCCTTGAAATTGAGAGTAGGCGATTAAAACCAGCAGGAAATGTATAAGAGAATTCTTGGTGGTCTAATAAGGGATTTAGAGACTCCAGCAGGGGAAAAGCATTTTATAAATTTAATATGAGGGTAAATAGTATTATCTCTGTTTTGCAAATGCAAGAACTTATTCAAGATCATTATTCATAGTCCTTAGGCTTTTGTGTTTCTTTTCTTAGCTAACTACATCATGCCCCTGTCTCCAGCAGAAGGGCAGGAAGATGCATAGAAACTGAACTTCTTAGTTGGAATTATCTCATAAAGCAACCTTAAATTTTGGCATCAAGTCAAAGGTTTGCAGCACGTCAAGAAATGAAACATGAGGACAGTTTGTGGTGCTGCTATCAACTCTCTCTCTATCAACATCCAACAAGCAGAGGTCAGAGTAATTATCTCCGTGTCTCATCTTTGTAGCAAATGAGGCACTCAGATTGTGCTGTGGAAGAGCACTGCAATGCTTGGGAAGTTTTGGCACAAGGCAGTTGCTCTGCAAGTCTCCATGGCCCTCTCACAGCAAGCTCCTGGACTGCTCTCAGCTTAGGAGAAAAGGATCTGATGGTCTGTGTGCCTGGTTCCTCCCACTGAGCCTTTTCCAAAGTGGGAAATACCTCATTTGCTTCCTTGACCCGTGCTTGTTGGAGCAGAGTTCCAGTCCTCTCAAATGGACTTCTTAGGAAATTGGTACAGTGAACCTTGAGTACTTGTACTTTGCACAGGTTTGGTGCCTTAAGCTGAAGGTTCTATTGACAGGCCAATGGAGTAATTGAAAGGGTTGTATAGGTAAAATTAACTGCTAACTTCTAATGTAAATATGAACATTTAGACAAATTGGGAAAAAGGGCAAAGTGACTACCTAATTATTATGAAAAATTGTATTCATGTTTTGTACAATTATGGCTATATTAAGCCTATTTCAAGCAACTAATATGCAGATCTGATTCAGAAGAGATTAATTGGTGATATGAACACTTAAGTTATATAATTTACTCTGATTGAAGAGGCAATACTAAAATATGGCATTAGCAGATGTTGGATGAATTTTTGCTCTGAATCCATCCACTGAAAATGCTAGGTAAAATCTCCCCTTATTCTAAAAGATTAAATACTCTAATTTCTGGATTTGACTTGCATCTCTGTTTTGTTTCTTTGAATTATTAGTCAAGAGTTGTTGCTGTGGCAATAGCCGGTTCTGTGATGAAATGAAGCATATTCCAGATTCAGCTGTTAAAGTCTGTATGGGGGCCCTTTGGCAGGATCCAGCAGGGTGCTTATTAGAAAACACCTGCCCCTTTCTGCTTAATATTCAACACCATATTTTTGTTCTCCACAAACTCGCTGGTTATCAGAGGGCGAGTCTCTGGGCACTCCACTAGTTGCCGTGAATAATTCACTGCCACTCTTCTCACCCTAGAACAGAGAAACTGTGTTTTGTGCTGGCACCAGAAATTCCCTAAATCCATATTTTCTGAAACAAAAGGGAAGATGCATGTCATCTCCTTAATTCCATTGACAATGAAATAGTTAAATACATTTAATTCACTCAAGTTCATCGGTTCTGATCCAGAACCAGAATTTCATCTGCACTGTATGGATGCCCCTGAAAATTGAAGTAAGAGAAGAGAGAGGTGGACAAATTACAAAATGGCACTACCTCAAACACACATCATAAAGCCTGATTATGATTAGAGTTCAGTTGGAGGCCAGCTGTATATATAGTCGGGTATAGCTCACTTTCATTTGCCATAAGCACAGAAGTCGCACCTGGATGCCAGTACACATGCTATGCAAATTTGCCTAAATGCTGTAAAGTCCTGAAGTATTAGCAGAGTAGAATCCTATAACAACTGTGTCCAAAAAGCCTAACTATGTGCACCTAACACAGATATTAAATTGAATGCTTCTCTTACTATTATAAATGGCTGCTTTGCTGTCTTTGTCAGCAGAGTTGTGGCATTCATCCCGTTGCTAAGAATAAGATGACCATCTGCATTTCTGCAGAGTGATGGCTACCCAGAGCGAGTTCAATAAAAGAAAATTATGGCTTTGTGCTTTGCTACAGCTGATAAATCACGAGCAGGTCTTACATTGAGGCGAAAAATGAAAAATAGCATTATGTGGCAAGACTCTTTATTGGGTACCAGCTGAGCAGCCACTTGAATTGTAATACCCCCAAAATTAATGTCATGCAAGTGGTAAGTAATGACCTGTTCATGAGGAGCTGACCATGCTGGGTTATTGGGACACTGGTGGATACATGTCAGGCGCCCCAGTGATTGTGTGAAAGAGTGACAACACATATATGCCAGCCATGAGGGTGTTTTCCATTTTCTTCCTTCAGAATAAATCTCTTCAGTGCTAGTTCAGCATATCATTCCTCTCCCTTTCTGTGACCTGGGGTCTTCTGGAACAGCCTATTCCTTTAGCCTAAAAGACTATGTCCTGGAAATCAAAGCTGGTTAAAAGACAGCCTCAGGGACCCCTTGGAGGTGGTATAGACCTTCTTTTCAGGGTTTGAATATGACTGAGGTTCTCTCACCACATACATCACTGTAAAACCTCCTGACGTCTTATTTCTCAAGTAATAAAAGCATTTCTCATTGCCGGGGACTCTAAAATCAACTGAAACCTAAACAGGAGTTTTTGGTATCCTGAATCAGTTCTTCCTAAAGGCAATTGATTTTCTGGTCATGTTTCCTCTTTCAGTTTACTTTGAAAACAGTAGTTAAGGTTCTAGTAGTTTCTCCTTAGTTTAGTTATCCTAAATGAGGAGTGCATTGCAAGCATGGTTTTGCAAAAGATCAGAAATATGTGCTGAATGAAGATGGAGTAAATACTATGGAAAATGGGTTTCTAAGTAGAGTTTTGACTGTTATCTCATAAATATTCATTGATGTCTACAATATAGCAAGGTGTTTTCAAGATAGTAGTAAACTAAATGATCATTTAAAGGCTTTTTGTAGCCTTTTACTTACAATAATTGGTAAACAACTGCTTAAAGACAAATTTTGATCTGAATTTAGTAGGAATAGCTTAAGGAGCCTCTGATCAAATCAGGTGTAATACAGATCCTACTGTGGCTCCAGACATGCAGAACTGCACTCCCATCTATTTCATTTTCAATTTTACAGTCTCTGCTTAAACACATGGTGATTGTCAGTCAAGAAATGCCTCCAGGTGGATTTTCCCAAAGGACACAGCATGGTGTCAATGGGAACAGTGCTTTAGAAAACATCAGCTTGAACAAATATTGAAAAACATAATAATCACTAAAATTCAGTTATCTAGAACGCAATTCCACGCGCTGTGGGGGGAAAGGAAGAAAAACGAGAAAATATGTTTGTGAATCTAAGATTATTATTCTTTATTGCTAATTAATAAGTGTTTGGGCTGTATTTATTCTGTAAAGGCCCACTAGATGTCAGCACATATCTAGGCTACCACAACAGGAGCAACAACCATCTGGTAGTAGAAAAACCTCTCTGCCCTGGAATGATGTTATTTAGACACCACATAGTCACTGGCTCAAAGTGTTTTGTTTGACTTCATGAAGGTTTTGGGTACCCCCACTGTAACAGTGACTGTATTGGTCATCAAAACGGGGATTTTATGCGCGTTACTTTTTGTTCTTGTTTTGCAAAGCATTTTCATTGCCATCTCCATTTGGTCCATTGTCTTTCAGGAAGCACTTCTCATATGCAAGTCTACCAGGTGCAGCTTTATAGTGAGGATAGCTAATGGTTTGCTTTTATTGGAAGATTTAATGGCCAAACTTATTTTAAACGTGAATATGACAATTCTGTTTGAAGTGGCAAAAACTCTGAATAAAACTTCAGACATATTTTTCATAATGTGAAATATTATGAAAATATATCATTTCTGCATAATATGACATGAGGCAAAACCCCCCACACCATGTGTATTACATGTGTGTTCCCCTCACCTGTCTTTCATGTAAGAAATATTGGGAAAAAAAAATCACTCTATTATGCATTCAGGCTATTTAAATGCATAGACACAGTTCACTGCTTGCAGTGTTTTAAAGCTAGATCAAAACTCTCCTTGATGAATTTTGCCACACAGTAGCAAGGATTAGTATTCAACCATATATATGTTCATATGCTGTATATTCATTGCTTAATTTTTGTCTAGATCCACTGTCAAAATAAAGAAGAATTTGGGTGATTTTGGCAGGTAATCCATTATTCTTAACCATTCATATCTTCAAGACAAATGTGTTTTGGAAAATATGACATATAAGCTGGAAACTGTTCTTTGGGGTTTTTTTCTAATATGGTGCAGGACACGGTTCTTAGCTATTCCAGTGATTCAGACCTACAACTGTTGCTAGCTGGAGTCAGGGGACATCATGTCACCACTGATGAGGCTGCAGTGAGCTGTAGTGCATCCCCTGCAGCTGGTCAGTTATCAGGAAAGGGATCTGTGCTCCTTGTTCACCCCATTTCATCAGAGACACTCAGCTGAAGCACGTGGGCTAAAACATCTAACTTACCTGCAGACACCATCTGAGCTGCTCCCTGAAGGTACAGAGGAAGCCTGGGGATGGGATGCCTCAGTAGAGGACCTGAATTTAGCTGTGATGAATCTGGGCCCATAACATGAAGTCATTTGGCCCTTGAGCCTCTATCACTAAAGCCTTAATTTCTGGGTTGCCAGTGTGTCTCTGCTGTGGCGGGGGCACTGCACGTGATCCCTGCACTGAGTTATGGATTCCTGCAGATTCTGAGGTTTTGGGGAGCTGCAGAAAAAGCAGAGAGGCTTTTTGTTGGCTTGGAGTGGCTCCAGCCTGTCCTCAGACATGACCTGGTGTGAGAGGTGTAATCTCATAGCAGTTGCAGCCATTCTATTTGCACTTAGCATATTTTCCTAAGTTCCTGTCCCAGCACCTGCCCAGGGTCTGCAGTGTTTGCAGCATGACAGAATGTTCAGCAGCCTTCCAGGCTAAAGTGCATTGCAATAACTGGCCTCCCCAAGATGCCTGTGTTGGTCAGAGCACCAGCCTGTGCGAGGAGGTGCCTCATCCTTGCAGTGTTTCAAAGCTAATAAAGAGCTGACCAAATATAAGACAGGGAGGGATGCAGAGTAAGGGACAACTTGGATTCAAGAGTGAGATCAAGTCTGCCACCAAATTTTGCATGCAGAAAATACATCCTGCTGACCTAGAAACTTGACTGACCTTATTCACACTGTGCTTAAGGCAGGTTGCCTAGCAGCAGAGATCTTAGCAGAATTTAGCCACAAACAATGTCTTGCTGTCTCATGTGCTAATAAAATTTAGGATGCATTGGAATTTCCATGCCAAAGGTGGAAGACAGCCCCTCTGGATCTCAGACAAGCAAAACAATGCAAACCTAGGTAGGCTGGCTTTATTGTTCCTGGAAAATGAAGACTATTTTGATTTTGCTTGACAGCTCATCTTTTTTCTAATATTAAATAAAGGAATTAATATTGTTTTTAAAACAGATTGCTCTGAATTCTGAGTATCTGAGCAGGTTAAAAATGCTGGTAAATGGGAAGGAGCTGAGGAGGAGTAATACTTGGTTTAAAAGTAAATTTCATCATGACTACTTGCTGATTTCCTATCACGTGAATCCTTGAGAAGTCCACAAGGAAACCTGATGAATAAATGAGAATATTGGAGTTTATGAATGTCTGCCTGGGATAAAATCAGTGATTTTTATGATTTTCTTGATTTGAAAACCTGATCCAAACAGCTTTTTTCCCCTTATCACAACCCAGTGCTTCTTTCACCCAAAGCAGAAGGTGATTGTCAGCAGTGTTAATGAAGGAATGACAGAATCCCTTTAGCTGGCCATTGAGTGAGAAAAAGTTCAGCAAAGGGGAAGTGAACCTTGCAGTTTTCCAACACATTCAATATTCCCTATTACTATAGCATCAGCCAAGGATGAACAGGGAAGTTTTTGGCTCACCATTGAGCATTCTCTTTCTCAGAATTTGATCTTTCTCCATGATGGCTTTTACTTCTAAAGAAAGTTTTTTTGTCTTTCAGATTTTAAAACCAGAAAGACAAATAATGCTCAAGAATTTCAAGTCTGGTGAAAGGTAGGATGGTAATTTTCAGTCTTAATGCAGTACCTGAAAAAATTTTCACTTCTGTTTGTTTCTAGAAGATGGGCTATGGCATCAACTGGTGGAAGCTTGCATATCTTTGCTGCAGTCTATGCTGGGAATTAAAATTGGCAGATAATTTGGTTGAATAGCTCTGCAAACTGTTGCAATGTGATGTAATATACACATGCACATTGTTTCTTAGTGTTGGGTTTTGGCTCATAAGAGCATTCCTCAAAAGCAGCATACTCAAAATCCATTCCCATCTGTCCCCATCACTTGATTCAGGCCTTCTCTTTGTGGTGGATCTGTATGCTTTTGCTTGTTAGCCCTTCCTTGGTACTCAAGTGTTGTGCTCAGCTTTGTCCCATTTTGTGAGTAAGTGTTGGTTAAAAATAAAATCATAGCTGAGGTTTTCAGTCACTATGTTTTGCTCCTTAGAGCAGAAAAATATCTTCCTTCCTGAAAGAAAAATATTGTAGCAACTGATTTCACATCTCCAGTTCAGATATTAGGTATAAGTACAAGTTATAAGCTGTATAGGGATCTCTTTTGTCCAGTACCAGATATCAGTTGTTTTCCTAGCTTTATTTTTGGTCCTGAAATAATACAAAAAAGGAGAATTTTGTAGTACTTATTCATGATTGTGGATATTGGGATTCAGAGAAATAAGGTGTCTTTCTAACAAGGAGAATAATTAGTCACTGGAAATCATTTATGTTTTTATGTATGAATATTGTTGGGTTCTTGAAAATTTCTAATGTAGAAAATCAGAATTCAATGTTTTCTTTTGAAATATTTCTTCAATTTCAACTACACACAATCATTGGTCTTGATGCAGTAACTAGTAAATGGAAATCTTATGGCTTTTAATATTTTGAATTTCATTAATCATTAAACCAAAATAATTGGCTTATTGCTAAGAGGAAATAGTCTAATAACAGTGTCAGAGTAAGGTTCCTTGCTTCTCAAGGCCAAAACCTTACTATAAGGGGATAACAGGATCAAAGATGTATCGATTAATTCTATACTGCTTTTTTAATGAGAACCTTTCTCCATGTAGATTATGTTCTCTTTCTATTTATAGCATTTCACTGCTCCATGACTCTTGCAAAGAGGCCTGTTTTTTCAGACTGCCTTTATCAGTTATCCATCATGACCACGTCTTTCTGGACAGGACTTTTTGGGGGTGCAGTGCTGCCCTGTGTAAGTATAAACCCTGAATCTCGGTGTGTCATGGCAGTCAAGGGCTGCGAGTACTTTCATGTCCTGCACCAGCAGAGGAACTCTGCAAGCTGGTGTCTGCACTAGTAAACCCCTAGTTATACATTCTGCAGGGGTACATGCAGCTTTACACGATGAATCAGCCAGAATGAAGCCGGCCATTAGAGTGCACTTGATGTTAATTGAAGCCATGACTCATTCATTTGCATTTTCCCTTCCCACAAAGAATATTTAAGTAAGACCCTTTGCTCCTTATAAGGTCTTTAAATCTGTGTCTAGCTACATATCTGAGAAGCTACTGATCCCCGTGGTTGATCAGAAACTCTGCTACCACAAGGGCATGTCCAGCACTTTGAAATCCAGCTTGAAAGCTGACCAGGGGTTTTGGGCAGCCTGCCCTTCTGTAGCACACTTGTGGGATTCTGTGGCCACTGGTTACTCTGCATCTCCTTGCCCAAGACCTACTCCTCTGTCAGTTTACTCATCATGAAACCACACTGCTGAAGTGAAAGTCAAACTGAGACAGTTTTTCACATTTCTCTCTCTTTTTTTTTTTTTTTTTTTTTTTTTTTTATATCCCCGCTGAAAATTAACTAAAGAACAAGTTGCAATGAGCACACCACTTGCCTTGTTACTGTAAATGCATGCATTAAGTGACAGTCCTGGGCTCATTTTCAATTTGAATTGACCAGGTGTCTGAAGGATAGCAAGGAAAACATTGCAGACAGTGACAAAATTACTTGCATGTTACCCAGCAGGCAGGGTCCAAATAAAGATCCCATCTCCACCAGGCAGGAATGGGTTGGCTAGAAATCCCTAAATATGAAAGCCTTGCAAAAACAGAATGTCATTATCAAGTGTATCCTTTTTTTTATACCCTAAGAATAAAAAATCCTGTGGTGTTGTGTAGTAAGGATATAATTTTCAAGCAAGTTCTGCAGCTTGCTTAAAGAAAGGTTCTTCACAAGGTTTTTTCCACTTTTCTATTAGATTCTAATGGACTATAAAAACTTGGGATTAATTTGGCACATTAATTGCTAAAAGATTAACACTTTTGTAATTTTTCTAATAATTTAGAAGTGAATTATATAGTTGCACTGCAATCATTCCACTTAATTTTACCTCTCATGTCATTTTTCTCCCAGCATTAATTTTGTCCCTGTTGCAGCATTCAGCTCAGGACAAATCTCACTGCACTCCATTATCTGGCCAGTCAAGCCTGCAGAAACAGGGAATCTTACTTAATTAGAAAAATGCACTGATGCAGAAAAGGTACATGTAACTTCTTGCACCAGCTATACCTTTTAAAAATGCATCATTGCAAAGATGACAAACTGCCATTGGTTCTTTGATCTGAAAGATTTTCAGGAGCTGCTGGAATCAGAAAGTAGAAGGACTGAAGCCAAAAATTCCTTTCATGTCATATTATGGAATAGATGTATAAAGAATGACTATATTGGGAAGCACCAGGTGAGAATTTTTAGAAGCTCTTCAAAGCCATCAGTGAAATCTGATTTAGGAGTCCCACTTCATTCTCTGCTTACTAGTGTTCCCCAGATAAGCTGTATTCCAATGTGCTTCACAGAGTTAAATGATATAGCTACCTGGATAAATAACAGTAGAAAGAATAGTAAGCCACAGCAAATTATAGACTTGGAGAACAGCTGTTTTTCAGCTGAGATTTAAAATGAAATGGCAAAATTACAGTGCATTATTCTAGTCCACGGTGGCCAGAGGATTTCAGCCAGCTCCACCACACCTGAAAGCTATCAAATAATAAGCAAGATTAATCAGATAAGAGGAGTGGCTGGAAGAGTTCAATAACCTGAGCCCTACTGACACAACCTCTATTGAAAATGAACCTTGCTGACATCAGATCAAATGTGACATGGCATTAATTTTCTTCTTTGTGACCTTGCTTGACTGAAGGTGCTGGAGCACTTCATTCTTTATGCTCACATCAGGAGGAGCTAATGGGAGAGTCCAGTGGTAGCCAAGCCTTCAGTGGCCTGTCCAGTAGAGCAGTGTGTGAGCTTGGGCAGCTCATTCCTGGAGTAGGGTCCAAAGTTTGACAGTCCTGGGTGGTTGGCAATTGTGAACTGTTTTCCTTGATCCTGATAACAGAACAGGTTTCCAAGTCACCAGCTGCAAAGCCAGTGTTCTTGTGGAGGTGAAAAACCTGAGAAATACAGTAGAAATATCTCAGTTTACACCTACTGAGAAGCATGATAAAGCAGCTGTAGCTGATCAGAGTCTGTATTCTTAGCTCAGGCACAAATCATAATCAGAGACAGTTTTAACATTTTGAATAGTATGGGGAGAAAAAGATGGAGATACATGCCATAATATATCATCTGAAAAGGTCTTGTAGGCATAGTCATCAACTGTTTAAAGATTTCACCATTCATATATCTTTTTAAACAGTCTGCTTCTTTCAGAACCTGTACACTTAAGATTTGACACACTTCAGCCAGAGAGGTGATAGCACTACAATACCATATCCCAAGCCTAAAGAAACACAAATAATGCTATAAAAGTTGCACACATTCTACCACTGGCTCATTTTTTTTACAACAGAAATGTTGATTTAGTTAGATCCTTAACTGTCTTTTCCCTGTGGTACCTTCAGCATCCCAGTAACAAAAAGCCATCTGCTTTTTCCAGCCTCCATTTAACACCCGAGCAGGGGAAGTCATGCTGTGCCCAGCATTATTTGCACTCATGAGAAAGAAATGGGAATATGTTCAGTGCATATGGGTTTGCCTAACAGCTTTGGAAATCAGTGGCAAGATTCACCCTGATGTTAGGAGCTTGTACATATATATATTGCTCATCTAAAATACAACATTAAAGGTGCTTACCATAGATTTCTCCTTCTACTGCAATAAAACCTACAAGATTCACTCCACAGAAATTTGGAGGGGTAAATGTCCCACTCTAGGTATGTTCTGTGCTCATTTTAGAGCCTGATAAATGCTGAACAATGCAAACCAATCTGCAGTTATTTTGTGGAAATAGTTATTGTGTTAATACTAAAGATTTGTATAGGTGAAGGATATAAATGTTACATTTAATGAGAATTTTACAAGAACACCTATCTTTATTAAACTTTGTGAGTTGGTGTTGTTAATGACATTCTGTGAATCAGAATTTGTGGAAAAGAAAAGATCTGTATCTGTACCCTCTGCATCTGTAAATGTTCACTTATAAGAAACACATTCAACATTTGAGATGCTCTGCTTTGTCATTGCTGCAGTACAGCTTTTCTTACTTAGGCCTAATTAATTTTTGGTTTAATCTTTCTGTGCTTGAAGATACGTAGACTGAATTTTGCTCATCATCCCACCCACTTATGCCACTTGTGTCAGGTTTGAATATGAAAAAGAAATCAGTGTTGTAGAAAAAGAATACAGCATAATGACAAAAAATACTGTGCAGCAGAGAATTTATTTTTTTTTTAATATTAAGGCTAAAAGGACAACTGTTTTGCAGAAATGCATTTAAAATTATTACAAGAAAAATACTCTGCTCAGGAAAATGATAAAAAGCTATTGGGATCAAACAGATAATTTCAAGGGAATAAAAATCACAGCAATGATAAATGGAAATGCCTGCTGAATTTACAAAGAGACTAATTAGGCATATACTGTTTGACATTGCTTCTCACTGCCCAGTATCTCAGAGTATGACATCAGAAAGGTATGAAGAAATGGAAAGTATTTGTAACCCACACATTGTGAGGATCCAGTGGGTCTATCATAGGAGAAAGAACAAACTGATGTATTATAAGTAAGTGTTCCACAGAACTGGTAGCTGAAAAGAAGTTTTTAATCACCATCTGCCAACAAGCACAATATTGAAATACACATGGTGGTAAACATTTTGGAATCCATAAGTCTTTCTGGGCTGCCTTCCTAAAAAATAAGGAAAACAATTTTGATGTGTATTTAGCTGGTGAGCATTTGGTCACCCACAAAGTCATCTGCTTGAAAATGTTGTCTTTGCCATTGCCAAGTGCCTATGAGAAGTGGATCTAGCATGGAAGCATGTAGAGGAAGGTATAGCTGTAGGGCCAAACTTGAAAAGCATTTATGAGTAAAACATGCATGAAGCCTAAATTCTCTCTGACATTGCACTGCACTTTGAAATTCTTTGAGGTGAGTAATGAAATGTAGGTGAGATTGGCCTTTTCCAACTGTGAAGCTTTCAGGAGAGTGACTGTAGGAGAATAAGACCCCTTTTTTTGTGTCAGTGTTGGTGGTAACAGTGGGAGGATATATCTGCAGGGGGCTGTGATGGTAATGGAGCTGAACACAGTGCTCACTGAAGCTTATCCCAAAGCCCTGTTTTGTCAAAACCAGCCTGTATGTAAATATTAAATGCATATTGAAAGTATGGTTGTGAAAAACCTTTATTTTTAACAACAGAAAAGCAGAATAGAGAACTGTGTCACCAAGACAAGATATATGTACTATATACTTCTGGAATGGACTGTTATTTTCCGAAACTACTGCAGAAGTCGTATATTCCCATGACTGAAAAGAGAGCACTTTTTAGAATGTTTACACTGAGAGATAAAAGTTCCAGTCCCAGCTTTTGCATGAAATTAAGATAATCTTAGTTCCAGTAGTTCTTAGCCTCCCCATCAACACTGATTTGGCTTTCAGACTGCTGTTCTCTCTTTTAAAATTGATGGCCTAAAAAGATCAAAGTGTTCTGCATGAGTTCAGGAAATGGACACAGACCTTTATTTTTACTTCTATGAAAACTGAGTTGGATGAGTATGATAGTCTGATTTTCTAAGGACTCCTCTCCATAAGATGGATGTCAGCACATGAAGGAAACAAAACCCAAAAGTAGTCTATGACACCAGTAAGCTTAGTTTGTGGATTTGCAGTAGAATATCAAAGTTGCTTTCACCTAATATCTTATTCTCCTCTGTATATTCCCCTCAGCAAGAAGATGGCTTGTATCCTGTGGTGTATACAGAAACAACTAAACCAATGATGTACTGTGAATTGTTAAAAAGTTCCCAGCTCTGATTTCACAATTACCAGGTATGGATAATTTTGTGACCCTTTGAGAAGGCTGAGTGTGAAATGTGCAGTCTGGTTATAAGGGTGCCAAGGTGGCACAGACATTAATTGGTGAATGTGTTGCCAATGCAAGCTTGAGTTTTCATAAGGGTGCTAATATCCAGGCTCAGGGAGGGGGAGCACTCAAACTGACAGTGTGTTAGAAACCTCACATCATCAAGAAAAGGTGCTGCAGCAGAGCCAGCAGGCCAGCACGACTCCATCTCCTGGTACTGCTCACTGGTGTCCGCTGGAATGTGTCGAACAACTGAATATGAATGGGCTCCAGTGGGAGGGATGGCCTTTTCCTTGCAAATATTTCTCCAGCTCTTAAGTTGCCCTGCAGCAATAATGCTTGGCTTTTTATAGAACACTGCCTGATTCATTGGCAACCTTTAGCTATTTTATTGATTTAGCATTTCTTCAGAGATGCAGTGAAATATATGACCTGTGGACAATGTGATTTTTTTTGAAAGCTGATGCTGATATCAGGGATATGTTGCCTGGTTCAAGCTCTGCTGCCTCTGGAGTTCATTAGAGGTTGTTTTAAATATGCTTTCTACTCTGTTTATGAACTATATTTCTTTTTTCACACTTGGTAAGGGTGCTGTTTTACACTGCCTTTAGTGTGTATTTCAAATCTTCTTGGCTGAATTGAGTCATTTCACGGTGAAGTGAGTGGAATGTAAGAGAAATATGCCATGGTTGGGACACTGTGGCTTAGTACATCAAAACCAATAAAGAATGAGGAAGAGGTTGGGAGGACTTCTGGAATCCATTTTATTTATTCGTTAGAAGTAATGAAGCAAAATGTTTATTGTTTGTGTCCTCTGAATGTTAATCTGCTCAGCAGTTGAAATCACAGTGAGAAGTGATAGCAGGCTCTGATGGAATTGTGAACATAAGGCTAGTTGGCAGGTTACTGAATCAGAAGCTAATGAGCAGGCAGGGCTGGGATTTGGGGTGAGGTGAAAGTGGATTCACCACACAAGGATTTTAGGAACAGAAGCACAGACCCGAGCAGCTAAGTTTATGTTGAGACATGGGTGGGTTAACTGTGAAAAGTTCTGAGCCTGCAAGAGCTGCCACTCACCATTTGATGCCAGTGTCTAAATGTAGCTCCAACTTCGGGTTTCTATTTCTGAAAACTGGTCTAAGTCTAAGTCTTGGGGAGTTTATAATGGTGCTGCTAAGGACAAGACCTAGCACAGCAGAGGTAATGGTATTCACTGTCCTTTGGCAGATCAACTTTGTAATATCAACATGTCAGGCTGAGCATCCTTCAGCTCCTGTGCATCTATGTGTATCAAAAGATAATTCCATTAAAGGAGCTCCTACTTTTTCCCTCCCCTTCCTTGTACTTGCTTTATCTCTCCAGGAATCCTCACAGATATTATGAGTGCAGCTGCTACTGCTCAGCTGCTATTGCTGCACTGTTCCCATTCTTCTTTTCCAGTAGAGATAGAGCAAGCCTAAAGTCGCTTCTAGTCCACTGAAAGCTTGAGCCAAGAAGCTCAGAGCAGCGTAGTATGACAGCACCATCCACACCATGCAGCGCATAGCTCAGTGACAAAGCAGGAGAGAAGCCTGGAGTTGATACATCTGGATTTGGTGGCAGAGGCAGTAGCTGTTGTTGCTACACATGATTAGCAAGACGTGATATAGCCTCATGTAGAAACAGAGGGATTTCCAAAACTGATGGGTCAGGTTCGTGCTAGAGCCAGCGATAGTGTAATACAGAGTGAAAGCAGCTGGCCTTTCCAAATTCTGTCATGAGCTGTAAATCACAACGTCCCTCTTCTCATGTAAACAGACCTACTGTAACAGCTCATCTCTGTGAAACTTTAAATAGCCAGGCTGAAATAACTCCTGTGTCACTCCAGGTTTGTGCTGATGCATAAAATTACACTGGGATGGAAATACCATGGTGAACCAGACTGGAACACAAATGGTTGTGAGTTTTTCATGTTTGCCTAAAGCCAGGTGAGTGCTGGTGAACCAGAAAAGCAGAGTATAAAGTGCCATGTTCTTCACCTGGCTTCCTGCAGTGGCCAGCTTTTATGGCTGGTGAGGACTGCTACATTGAATAGTTGGTGTTGGTGGGTGGATTAGATTTCCCAAAAGAAGGTCTGATGAAACCAAAACTGTGGTCCCTCCCCGTCCGTCTCACCAGCACAGGCCACAGAACTCAGGGTTTTGTGATTGTGACAGGCAGCAGGTGTTACAGGCCCTCAGGAGTGGGTCAGAATTTGTCTGAGGACCTCTGCTGACCTCTGGGGACCTCTTTCCCTTCCCAAAAAAATGGTGTCTTAGAATTGATTCTGATGTCTTAATCTTTAAAGCAGGAAGCAGTGAGAGCAATAAAATTTAATCAACAGAGCACTTGTTTTATCAAGTAAATGGATAATTGTGGTATTTGACATTCTTATGAGGCTCTGTATCTTGAACATTTGCCTAATTATCTCCCCCCTTTAAAGATTCTGGTCAAATTCCTGTTTAGCAGTTCACTGCATGATCAGATTCAGCTTTTCTGAAACATCTTATTGTTGTTTTTGTTATTGTTATGTAGTGCATTCTCTTGGAAAGGTCAAGTATGTTGTCAAATATTGTACTAATTTCAGTTTTGATTGTGTCAGAGCCCTGGACTTTATTAGAAAACACATTCTGTGAGTAGGTCATTCCAGTAACTAGCTCCATCCTAAAGAGCAATGGAATCACTCAGTTGAGATGTTGAGAGAATCCCTGTACAGTTAAAGGGACCCTCTCAAGATTCCTTTTAACTCTATTTTCTGTGTTCCTTGGATCACCCATTTAGAGCAAAGGTGTCTTTGCATTCCAGAAGCTTGCTTTTGGCAATGCATCTGTGTCACCTAGCTGTAGCTGTCAGAAGTGAGGCTTTCATCAGGCTCCCTTCTAGGTTAATGGAGGAAAAAACATCTCTATGAAGTAACTCATCCCCAGCATCTACAATAACTAATCTAATGATGAGTGGAATTTCCCTCTGAAACCCCTACTTCTCCCAGCTGATAGAGAAACTGTAGAAAATGGTCTAGAGCAGACATTCAAGACTTATGCAACAAAAGTTAGGTAAAAATTAGGTCTGCCTGGGCAAAGTGTCATTCTGCACCTGACAAGTCTGCGCAGGTTTCAAAAGTAACAGGACAAATGCAAGGACTAAAAAATAAAAATGCATCATCAATAGTTCGGGAAGCTGCATAATGCTACTGCTTCCTATCCACTTTTGGATGGTTTCTCTACGTGTGATCTCTGTTTTCTTCCTTAAACATCCAGTTCTGGCCCCTGTCAGAGAGAGGATTCCAGCAGGAAGGACCTTGGGACACACCAGCCATCAGCTGCTACTACGCTCCTGAGCTCCACCTACATGGAACATTTCTTAATGTTCTCTCAGGTGTAGTTACAAGGGATTGATGTTGTGTGTGTTTGGAGAAATAGTACAAGGACTCTGTATGATCTGAGCTCCTTTTCTGCTCCAAATAGTCCACAGACCATGTGCCAGCCCTCGGCGTGAAGTTGGCATTGAGTCCACAAAGTGAGCTGCGTTCCTGAATAGATGAGAAGGCAGGTGGCAAGCAAAAAAAAACTAGTTTAAAGCCTGTGAATGGAGAATGAAAGGCACAGATGTGTAAAGGAATACTCATATTGTAGCTCTAGACAGACATTAATGAGTGTGTGTCCTAACTATCATGCCAAGGTTATAAGCCCCTGCTTACGGGCAAGACAGATCTAGTTTGTCTGGCTCAAACACTGGCAGTTCAAACTCTCTCTTAATTACAAGATTTATGCCTTTGCTTTTATCCAAAGAAATGAAAGAATAGTTCATTCTCTCAAGTTCCATTGCTGTTGTTCTCATTACCATAAATGTAAAGGTGCCAGTTAGAGTTGGTCAGACATTTTTATAATTGAAGCTTTAAAATTTAATAGTGAAGTGACTGTTTTACACTTCGGCACTTTGGTTGCTGGATCAAATATTTTGTGTGATCTTCATTAGAGTATGAATACAGTGGGGTGCTGAAATACTTCAAATAATTTGTCCTTGGGGTCTCCTTCTCTTGATCTCTGTTTTTGTTTTAAAAATTGTTGTCATGTGGTGGAATGGTTTATGAAGTTTCAGCAGTGTCACCCAGCAGTGCAGAGATTAGTCCCAAGTCCCCCACAGGATGAGGAGTCACAGGTGTGTGTTATGTGTGGCTGGCACTCCTCTGAATCTGCCAGCATGTCTGTCATTTGTCCCAGGGCCAGTGGAGAGTAAGGATGGCTCATTTAGTGTATTGATGGCAGGGCAACCGGAGATTTTCCCTCATTCAGAACATGATTTTCCTTCTTGTACAGCTCACAAGTCTATCAGAGCGATTTCATTTTGTGGTTTCTCTCATAGCTTCCAATTTGTTACACCTGGAAACATTTTGGTCCTGCTGGTTTTGGTGGGAAGAATCACAAAAGTATTCCAAGGGAAGCTACAAACATCTCTCTATTTACACCTCTGACCTGGTAGATGATCTTGTCCTTTCTCCTCTTCCTCCTCCTGCCACCTTTTCACATGCACTCATGTTCTCTTGGGGTGTTTCCTCTCCCCAGCATTCCCAGGGATGCCTGACATGCGGGAAGTGCCCACCTGGGGGTGGTTCGTGTCCGAGGCGTTTGCTCTCCGAGGTGTGTCCTGGCAGGTGGAGCTCCTTCTCCAGAGGCAGGTGAGGAGGCACTGCTGTCCCTGCACACAGAGATCAGTAATTTCCTTACCTCAGCAGCCGTGGCTTTGGTGCTCCTTCACTGCCTGCCTGCTGAGACCAAGAGTTCAGATTATTGAGTACTTTCAGGGAGACGTGGGAAGAGCATTCCCTGTGCTTTGGAATTTACTCCTTTTATAACTCTGATTCTTCCAGATAGGCATGACTGTTTATATGAAGAGGATAAATAAATATGTGTTTGTTTTGAGAAACATGTTTGTTTTGAGAATACAACGTTGTAGAATAATTTCACTGCAACATTATCAATATTGATAGCAAATATCTTGAAGGCAGAACAGAAGGGTAATGTATTTCTTCTCTTCTTATCATCTTTGTATTGTTTTTCCTTCAATTTGATCCTGCTGTTGCAGTCTGAGAACCTTTATGCAAAGCATGGAGACAACTTAGGCTCTCATCAGATTACTCATTGCCTTGCAAAACTGGATTTTAATGGGTACTTGAGGTCATCTTGGGAAAATATTCTTTTGGGCTACTCCATGACAACATTATTTTGATATTTGAATCCTTGAAAAAAGTGTGCTTGCATGCTGATTGGATCAAAAACTGGATCTTGCTTTAGAGGATCTATGAATCTTTTAAGAATGCCCCACTGAAAGCATAATGTTTGTATGTCCAGCAAAATTAACATAACCTTTTAACCAAATGAGTAATCTCTCTTTTGTTTTGAAATAGCACCAGTAACACATGATACTTTTGATGAGTTGTACCACCTAAGCAGTGAAATGGAATAGAAAGGTAAGTCCCCAAGAGTAAATACTAAAAAATCCGCATGGCTTTTGTGGCTGTGCCCACCAAGCAGAGAAGTGGCAAAGCAGGAGCATATTTACCAGGAAGTATCATGTGCACTAAGGACACTTCTGCAAGAGTGCAGGAATTCACAACACCTCTCTGTTTCACTAAAAGCCTTCATGAAAACAAATTTTTTGTGCTTACCTGTGGCATTTCTGCAGTTTTTCAGAAGAGTTATTCATATTTATCCTAAACTTTTGGGAGGAAACCCAGCTCCATTAATGAGCCAGGAAAAGGTATATACAACCATTATCTCTCACTTATAGCCTTGTTTTGATGGCTTAAGTGCAATTTTCTACACAGAGATGAATTTCATTCTCCAGTAGTTCTAAGGATGCTGTTAAAATTTGCTATATGTCACACTAAAAGGACAGCTCATCTTATGGTTCCCCGTCCTTAACCTTTTTTTACACATACACAACCTATAAAATATCTTTGCCCAGAGCAAAATTGCATCCTGGCTGCTTCCTACTTTCCTTCCTTCAATAATAAATAGGTTGTATTTGGTTGGTCAGAACAATATTTGAAATTAATTCAGCAAATTCTGTTGGCTGCAACAATAACAACAAAAAGCCTAAAAAGAAGAGATGGAAATGTTGACAAGAACAGTTCTAATATTTTCCAAACATAAGTATTTCCAGGATTAGAATCACAGAATCAGAGAATCATTAAGATTGGAAAAAAACCTCCAAGATCATCAAGCCCAACATTAATCAGAGATTTCATTCAGAAGGGAGCTTACAACAATAAAGAAAGGGAAGGTATCATCTCATTCTCCATTAATAGCCCAAAATCCAGTGGTTCTTGCTTGGACTTCGTATGAGGAAGTGTTAAATCTAGGCTCAACCCAAATTACAACAGTGGTTCTCATCTCTTGAAACAGCACTTGTTATCCATCTCTAGGATGGTGTGTATTGTCTCTTCCTAACATAATATTTTTAGTGTGCATATTATAGAAACATTTATTGCAGGAGATGAGACAGGTCAGATAACTTCCTTTACAAAAAAGCCTGAAGCCATTCAGAGTGATTCTCACTGTCCCTCTCTGGTCAACCAAATATTTGGATATGGTCTATGCTAAAGATAATATTCAAATTGAAAACAAATAGGTTAGTGTTAAAATATTTTTCCCATTTCTTGGTTTGGAGTCTGAACTGGAAAAATTGGATTTTCTTTCGGTTTTATTCATAACTGGGAAAAACTTCAGAAGAATATACTTTTAGTAATGTTTGTATTAGTCATTATGTGCACTGCTAAGCATTAGAGCAGGAAGCTTTAAGCAAGTTAAACAGTATAGACTGAATTATGCAAACATGGCTGTTGCAGTTGCAAACTCCCACCAAAGGAGAGGGAGTAAAATCTTACAGATGTTTTATTACCAATATATAGCTGGATCACCTTAATGAATTGCAGGGGTAACCTGGCCTGTAAAATTTTTCTGTGAATCCTTTCCCAATTTCCAGGGACCTGAAAAATGCTGAAAATAAACCAGTAATTAGGCCTGTTAGAATGCTTAAGCTGGCTAAGTATGAACAGCCCTCAGCTCAAGAGTCAGTGAAAATTGTGTTACTGAAACAACAGGCTGGAAGGATGACCATTAATATGTAAATAACTGGTCATTCCCTGTTGAGCTGTAGCCCCTTTTCTAGTTTGTCAAGGATAAGATTGAATTCAGTGCCCAAGTAATGGAACTGGTGGTGATAATTATTGAAAAACAGCATTGCTATTTCCTTTGTAACAATCCTGCTATGTGGTAATGTTTTTTGGGTTCCCAAGAAGTATTCCTTTTCATATAGAATTTATTTTTGGCGCAGAATCAATATTTTTCATCTTGTGGCTATGGAAGTCTGCTGAAGTAGGACAAGTTACATGGCTTTTGCATTTTTTTGTTGCCAGAGGAATGTATCCTGAAAGATCCTCGAAAGTGTGTTCCTTAATATAGCCTAAATTTCCTTCTACCTCTGGCATTTATAACACTATATCCATCCAATTTATGATGTTAAAAATTAAACTTCTACCATTTTGGTAGCATGACTCAGTTCTCTTTTAAGATTTCCCCAGATACAAAGTTACCTCTTATTAAGAGATGTTTCAACTGTCTCATACCAGCTTTTCCTTCCCTGTCTGTCACCCTCAGGAAACAACACTAAGGGCTTCTGCTTGAATTGTTACCATTTCCATTGGGTTGCTAAGCACATTTTACATGTAGGCTGTCATTTTTTCCTTTGCTTGCTTTTCCCCTCCTATCTTTCCCCCCTCTTTGTCTCCAAGTCCATTTGTAATATATTTGTGGAGTTGCCCTTCAGCTTCATTAATGCATTGATTTTTTTTTTTTTTTGGTTAATTTATCTAATTCCCAGTCAAATGAGGACATGGTACTTGTAAATCATTTAGTTCCTCATTAATCTCTTCCAGTGCTGGTTCCATTTTTCAGCTGTCTTCCAATTTACTATCTCTAGCAAAAAATATCCACTGTTCCCATCACTTGTCACAAGTAATGTCACGGTTGCTGTGGATCCATTGGCCTGAATAATCAACATGATTTTTTTATTAGAAATCAAAATATTTGCTGCTGCTGTAGAAAGCCAAATCTTTAATCCCATGCAAGGAAGTTCACTAAATGAAATGCAATAAACAGAAGATCTAAAGCTTGCTCTGTTACTTTGTGCCAAGTCCTATTCATTAGATTTTCTCTAACAATAGCTGTAGAATATTAAGATGCAGCTGAGAACAGCAGAAACCCCAAGAACTGCATCCTTATGCCTTCATACCTCACTGGCAGAAATCCTGTTGAGATGAGAGGAATAAGGACTTCAGCATTCACTTGAGAGTAGCAGGTATCAGCTTAGTCAGAACCCAGAGATAAAGAATTCTCTGCTCCTATCCTCGACTATAAACATTGGTATCACATCAGACTTACAAGCTTCTTATGGGTAGATTGGCAAGACAGGCAGGGTGCCTGCTCATACAGCAAACTGGCAAGAAAGTAATTTTCCTCTGAAATGGAACAGTGCTTTTAAGGGCAGTAGGTGATACTTCCCTTTCCTGGTCAGCACCAAGTGCTGCCCTAGCAGAATAAGAAAGAGAATTAGACTGAATTCCCTACTGAAGGGAAGGGAAGGGCTGTTGTTGTCCATAACTGTTACATCAGTTTTGTTGCTGAGGCAGAATAGGCCTCACCTTTAGTGCTTCCTGGCCAAATCTATCCTTCAGCTGTGGAAGACTTGACTCGTGTCCCCTAACACTGCTCTGGACTCTGTGACAGCTTTGCAAAGTGGCTTTACCTGCATTTTAGATATTTGCAGTGTACTTTGGTGTGAGCATATATATATACTTTGGGATCTTTTAGACATTAATCACAACCACTTTTATCTTATTTTGAAAAGAGAGAGATTTTACCAGTAGACTCCTGATGTCACTCATCCTGACTTTTTCCACAGCCTTTGTGCAAGAGTCACTGAAAACAGCTTCAATGCCATGGTTATTTTAGTTGCCATCAGTGACTCATCTTCCTCTGGCTGTAATGGGATTTAAGGAGCATTTAATGTTCTCCACTGTGTATGGGGTAATTGCTTGGACAGTAGAATGATAAGCATCTTCAACTTAATATAGATAGAGATTTTAGACTGATGGGAAGAATTGAAATACATGGGCATTTTGTGTTTGAGACATCAAATAATAAGCACTGCCTTTTCAAGAACAGAAGTCCTGCATAGGGAATATCAGGCCACAGTGTTTCTTCATGTGGGAAAAAAAATATCAGAGGAGGTGGAAGAAATTGGTGTAGCTTTGTTTGTAAAGCATGTGCTGGTTAAATTGCTCCCCCTTGCTGATCTGTCTAATCCTCTTAATGAGGCTAGGTAAGCAAAAAGGAGGCAGTAATGATGCTGATGACTCAGAGATTTCTCCGTGTGGAAGAAAACAAGCAGAAGATGATTGTCTAAACAGAGCAGCACAGTGACTCTCCAGGTGTCCTTTGCACCTGTAAAATGGTTGCTGGATGGCAAACTAACCAAGCTCAGAGGCTCCCAGAGTCCCTGGGTACAAGTGCTAGAATACAAATTCGTACATCGTGAGAGTGTGAGATTTGCTGTGTTTCAGCCACCCTTGAGCTTGCAGGATGCATTTTTTCTTAAGCCTAGATTTGTGTTGATCCTTTATGTTTGAAGAATGAGGCACCAGCGAAACAGCTCAGAGGCAATAACCAGCACACAGACACTGGGGCACTTTGTTCTGCTCTGATGAGTGGAATGTAGCCCATCTTTCTCACTGAAACTGCCCTTATCTGAGGATAAGGGGTGGTACTTATTTGGTACCCTAATTTGTTTTGTTTTGTTGTTGGGTTTTTTTTAGTTTGGTTTGGTTTGGGGTTTTTTTTGTTGTGGTTGTTTTTTGTTGCCTTTTTTTTTTTTTTAATAATGTAAGATGTTAGCGGTATGCTTTGTGTTTAATGATTCCCCCATGCGAAGTTCTGGGACATCATTCTTTCACCAATGTTGACT
Source organism: Zonotrichia albicollis (assembly GCF_047830755.1). Classification (NCBI taxonomy): domain Eukaryota; kingdom Metazoa; phylum Chordata; class Aves; order Passeriformes; family Passerellidae; genus Zonotrichia; species Zonotrichia albicollis. The sequence continues at coordinate 41,461,888 of NC_133819.1, read as the reverse complement.
GTTTATTGTAACTTTTCATTGCAAAATTTGCAATCACTCCTGTTGACCTGGGGCTGCAAACTCCATGGAGAGAATCTTGACCACTAGGTGACAGAGTTAAGTTACTTTCCTTCACTCAACGAGCTTTTAATTTTTCATGCAAATTGAAGCTAACTCAGCCAGAGAGATTGCAAGGACTTCTGCCCCATAAAACAGGCAAACACTTGTGGCAAGAGAAGTTTTTTGAGGGGCCAGTTGAATCCCATCAGGCAGAGGATGGCTGTAAATGTGTATTTTCATTTGCTGAATTTACCACTAGATTGTGGTACAGAAAGGGGAGCAGGGTTTCTCTGCTAGCTGTGCCTCCAAAGGAGCAATAACACTCCTCCTTTAGACATGTTGATAGTCCACCAGCTGGATCACCCCTCAGATGGAACAACAACTGGTGGAACCCAGCAGGGCTTGGCACTCCAAGTGATGTTAAGCCTCTGTGTGCATGGCCAGAAGTTTTCCAGAGACTCAGGGAGCGCTCACATTTACACTTGAGTCCCCTGAGGGAATTCAGGGTTTATATGCCACGAGGGGAAGGAGACAGGCAGCAGTTTTATGTATCCAGGCTTCAGGGTAGGGAGGTAAATACAGAGAGAAGTGAAATGTATATGCCCCAGCCCTTCTGTGCATCTGGTACTTAGTATCTATTTCACTTGAACAACATGGCCTTCTGCCATTGCAGCCTCGTGCCAAGAAAACCACAGTAATATATGTTTGGTGCCAGCTCTACAAGTTACACAAAGAAAGCTAGGTAGAAGAAAGTTTAGAAGATCTGAATGATTTCTGCAGGGGATTATTTTTTTTCACCTGCAAGGCTTAATTAGTAGGATTCCAGATTGTAACAGTGCAGTGCTTGAAAACATGCTGGATTGCATTGAAACAGGTGGTTTTTTTTTTGATGGGACGCAAGTTTTGATGTTATAGTGCTGGATATTTCCACAATTATATAAAATTGTGGAAATATCCAGCAGCACTTCTTCAGACATCTCCAGTGCATGCACAGTGCTTTGGATATTGGAACCCATTTTGTTGCAGGTCAGAAAGTTTCACATTTGACTTCCTTCTCTTCACACAGTTCTTACATCAGATTTATTTTTGAATTTGTCACTATAGAAATCTACACAACCTTTACCATAATCTTGAGTAGTTGTAGCAGGGTCAGTACAATGCATACTCAAATGTACAAGGTGGGTGAGAATGTCAGAGGCAGCACTGAGCATCCCCCGTGCTTTGCCTGGGGAGGAGCTGCTACCCTGCTATGCACAAGAAAACAGAACAGGCCACGGTGCATTTCACAGTGCAGAAGGCTAACTGAGCGCTGCCTAGTATTTTTCTCTTTCCATCCATACACTATAAAGCAAAAATGTTGGAATACATATTTCTAGCAACTGTGAGTTTTTGCACATTGGTAAATACCATAATTCTCTTCTGCTTGTCAAGATGTGCTGCTTTTGAGTGTGGGGCTTCAAAGGAGGCCATTTAGAAACATGATTTTCCAATCTGGATTGGCACTTATGTGCCCCCCTAAAAGCAAGTCACTGAGACTGCAATTTTGAAATCCTGCTAAAAAATAAGCATTATCTCTCTCTTGACATGTCTGTGCACTAACTGCTGGAAAACAGTTAAATCAAGGGAATATTTATAGTACCAGTGGGAGAATAAAGTTGGTCCCTTAACAGTGACAGAGCCCATTTCAGTCCTGTCAGCTGTCTCTGTTCTTAGCTGAACATCAGAAAGCAAGTGGTGGCTTTGTGCTGCTCTCTGTTAGTGTGAGTCTCTTATTAGACCCTTCTGTCTGTACTGGCTGCAGCTTCCTGCTTTTGATCCCTGATCTCTTGAATCTGACATCCACTTGTCCTCTCAATTGTGTAATGCTTCATGGAAGTTTTCCAGTCCATCTGTGTGTAGGAGATTTTAAATATATGCTAATTTAATTGTAAATTATTGACAAGATGAATACGGAAAGATCTGTTTGTATGCTTTTGATACTGGAGAAATCTGATCAGATATTTTCCATCAAGGAAGCCTCTTGTCCTGGTTTATATGCTTCATTGAGGCCATGTCCTGCTTGGCAAGTGGTCTGAGAAACTGAGAACCAGCCCCCACAATACCCATAGCTGCACATACATGAGGGGTACAGTGAAGTTTAGGCAGCTCAGGCAGACTCATTATGTCGGTGTTTGCACCTTTAGCTCTTCAGTGACAATCATAAATTCCTTTCCTGCAGTTTAGGATAGAAAAGCTCAGTGAATGTTTTGGGAGACATGCTGAAAAGAGCCCAAAGAACAGTTTTTATGCCAGTTGGATATGATTAATTAAAACCACAAGTGAATTTCCTTAGCTAAACCTAGCAGCAATCCTTCTTTGACCTTTCAGTTATTGTGAGTTGTTATTAGGATTATTTTTAGGATGTTATTAGGATGATTGTCACTGTGATTAAGGGCCCCAAGCTTTTTTCCTCCTGAAAGGATAACTTGTTCTTTTTATTTTACATTAAGGAAATCACAGACCTGTCACATCTTGCAATTGCTCAAAGACTCCTGCCTGCTCCTGCCATGGCAATGCATCTCATTTTTCTCACCTGACTGTTCTTTGCCTTAGCCATCCACTAGAAACACCGTGTCCTTTCTCCTGCTTTGTGGAGGCTGGTGATGGAGGATGTGCATGACCAGTGTGACCTGCACCGTGCCTGTTGTGGCACCTGATGCATGGGTTGGTAGAGAGGCAAGGCCACAGCACTACATGGAGCACAGCTACACCCTCCTATGAGATCCCATATTCAGGAGCCTTTTGCCAGAGTCTTTCCTTAATTTTATTTGTGCAGATCCCTGCTAATTATCCCTGTTGTAAAGACTATAGTTTATATTTCCATCCTGCAAACTTCTTTGATGTATGAGAGTTCAAAAAAGACTTTTTTTGTCAGGTCCAGAGACTGTAGTGCCGAGGACCTGAGTTCCTCCAGTTAACTGCCGGAAATTAAATCCAGGCTCTTTGATTCATGACCATGTCTCTTTCCTATTATACCTGAGCACTGATACCCTAAACACTGAATTCTGGAAATTTGATTCTGAACTTCATGATCTTGGCCTCTCCACCTGTGTGCACATACCCAATGTCCTTATATGCTCTGAACTGGTATCTCTGTTTAGGGATTGCTGTCTAATATTTCTGGGACTTGGAATTTGCTCTTTTAGTTTCTTGGCAGAGAGACCTGAAGCTGTCCTTCTGCTTTATTATTTTGGCCTTTAGCCTTTGTAGGGGTATGTTCTTCTTTCCTGAGACTTGCCTTTGACTCAGCAACCTGTGAGAACTCTGTGATTTTTCTCATCTTTTGTCCTCTAGTTTTGCAGGGACTCTGACCTAGTCATTGATATTGCAGAGAATGAGAAATTTTGGTGATTCCTGAGAAATTTTGGTCTTGATTTCTTTTTTCCATTTCCTTTTCCAAGTACTCAGCGTCTTCCTTTTTCTCTTAGCCTTAATTTATCATCTCATACAACTTTACACTTTGCCAACTTAAACAGCATTTTATCTACTTGACGATGTTGAAACAATTTCAAATGTCTTGCAGGCCCTTGATTCACTTGTAACATTAGGAAAAATATCTGTATGGAGAACATCTCCTGAAGATGAATCAAAACAAGATAGTGAGATGCTGTCTTATTATTGTTTTTAAAACCACTATATATTCACATCCATTGCACTTGGGCATAGACTGCTGAAGATGAAATTGTCTTTGTTGGAGTAAACATTGTGGAAAAAATTTACATGAGATCATTAATGGTTCCAAAATACAACAGCTATTTTTATTTCTCTGCCTCCTAAAAAAAAAAAAAAAATTGGTGACTAAACTTTGATGATCTGAACTCTTCCAGTGAAAGTTTTACAGATTCTCTGAGAAGTGTCATGTGATTTCTATTGTTGGGAGCAGGTTCTAGTTTTATCCCACCTAAATATATACCTATTCTATTTCAGAAAACTTTTTTTAAAAATAGCCCCTCTTGGCCACATGTCAATGATTAAAATTGCTTCAGTCTCACTGAGGAGACTCAGTGAGACTGAGCTCAGAGTGAGATCAGAGCCCTTCATCCAATAGTTAAGCACACCTGTAAGAGTACTGCAAAGCCTAAGATGCATTTAAGGTCAGCTTCCTCTCTGACTGTCATTGGATTCATCACCAACAAATGCACAGGGCTTTCCAGGTGGCAATTGGTTCAGCAACTTGGCCTTAAGATGGGCCTCTGCTGCACAGTACTGTGAATGTTGTGTTGGGGCAGTGTCTCTAAAACTCAACAAAGCTGGGGCCAGATAGTGTAGCTTAGCTTATTTTCACATGGCTAAAAATCCCTACACTGTGGTTGGAAAGGACCTCAAGGATCATATTGTTCCAACCCCTTGCCATTGGCAGGGACACTGCCCACTAGATCAGTTTGGTCACTGTCCCATCCAACCTGGCCTTGAACGTTTCCAGGAATGGGGCATCCACAGTTTCTCTGCGCACTGTGTCCAGCACCAGGCCAGCTTCAACAGTAAAGAATTTCCTCTGTCTATATATTACAGTATTTAGTTATTATGGTTGAACTTCTTGAGGGTTTTATGTTCCACTGCAGCACATTGTAATGATGAGCACTGTGATGGTAGTGCCATAATGAGGCCAGTTAGCAACAGGGCTGACTACAAGGAAAAGAATCTTTCCTATCAAAGCCTAACAATTTCCAGCAATAGTAAGGAAACTTTGTGAAAATGGGAATACTTAGTCCACTTATAATGTCCATGGTCTTTGAAATGGTTACATATTCTGCGACTATGCAAGTGTAAGTGGAGTAAGATTGGAAAACATTTGTTCCTTCAAGGGAGAAAAACTATGACCACATGGTCCTTTGGCCTTAGAAGTGCTGCCCCAATTTGAATTCCAAGTAGCTTCTTTTTGGGCCAAAATAGTTAATTCCCATGGAAACTCTGCATTTGAACATTGCTGCTCTGAGCCAAGTCCTTTCAGGCTTTTGTCTCGAGGTTCTCTGTCCTGTACAATCCTGATCATGTGGTCATAATCCTGTGCTTCAGTACATGCTTTCTCTTTCATCCCTAAAAATGCATGGGTTTCATCTCAGTCATAAGGCGACCCAACAAATACATCTCCTGTCACCTCATTTATTTGTTTAATGGTCAGAACAACCCAGCAACAAATGTGAGACCTTTCAGGCTTTGACTTACAGTTGCAGAGGGAAGAAGCAGAAGTTCAACATGTGGCATTCAGGGATGGACAGAGAAGCATAGGTCTAATTAGAATTCTGTAGGTGATTTTTGTCCAGATCATTTTTTTAAATCTTGACAGAGCAGTACTGTTTTCATAGGTCTCTGATCTGCAAGTCATAAGTGTCAAAATGTATCAGTGTTTTCTTCCTTTGTGTTGTGAATGTTAATTTATTTTTCTGCTTTTAGAAGAATAATGGTAATCCACTCAGTTGGGTAAAAATATAAAGTCATCTGGAAATCCCAGGTAATTTTTTTTTCTGGAAAACTCCAGTTAAAAGGCTTTCTGATAAATAATGAAATTGAGAATATATTTGAAATATATTGTTTGTTTGTTTGTTTTATTTAAAATTTTTAAAAAATATTTTATCATTTGGAAGTTAAGTTTTATTTATCCAGGAAGAGATATGAGAAAAGTGCTTTTTATGGCATTGTGTAGTATGTGATTGTCTCTGGGCCCTGCAACTTGATCTTGGCAGAGGGATTTATCTGAGTACTGTACAGAGGCACTTGAGGTCATGGGGGATATTTGTGTATTAAGTAATGAAACTCAACACTCAGACCTCTGGGGTATGACTGGTGTGCTCTCACACATGCAGATGATGCAGAGATGCTCAGTCAGTGTTCTGCAGAGCCCTCCACCAAGCCCTGTGCCAAAGAGCTCCTGGCTATGACTGGTGGACAAAGGATTCATTGGAGTGAGGCTCGGACTAGAAAGGTTGGTAGTCAGTAGTCCGCAATGTGTCATGCTGAAGACTTTTGTAACGCAATCATTCCCAGCTGAGTTGCTCACAGGAATGGCTGGTGTTGTCAGATGCATGGGGATAGTCCTGCACAGAGGTTTGGCAGGAGTTGTTTAGTAATAAGTAGCCATAATCCCTTCTGACAATAGGGAGGCTCCTGACAGGCTTGTTCAGAGGCTGAGGAATTGGTTTACTCAGCCTGTCCCCAGGAGAGCAGAGGACAGGGAGGTGTCCAACTGGGAAAGCACACAGCACAGTCCTGGTGGTGAGCCTGAGCTGGATGCAGCTTTTTGTCACAGATACCCCTACTCAGACCATGGCCAGGCAAGGAAATGTGACAGAGGAAAACAGCTTATCACCCATTTGGTGAGGCTGATGGAACTGTGTGTTTGCAGTTAAGGCTAAGTGGGCTGCTAAGAAAACAGCTGCACAGGTTTAAGATCTTACTGTTTCCTTGCTGATTGCTACTCTGCCAGCAGTTACTACTGCAGTGGGAAACCTGGCAAAAAGAAACATGTACCCATGCTTCTGCCATTTCCATCCACAGTCAATCATCTTAGTGGAAATACGTGTCCTTTGGCACTGCCAACTATCAGGTGCGTTGGGACATCATGGGATTTTGTTTTAAACTTTTTGAGCAGAGTTGAAACTAACAAACCTCATGCTGAAATTAATTTTAAATTAGCTTAAAATCATATAAAATAATGCTCTTTCATTGTCAAATTAAACCCTCAGATTCATATCTAAATGCTCTGAAATGTGAGCAGATGTGGAGATTTTTTTTTTCTTAATCATAGAATTATGAATTTGTTGCAGACTGAAATAATGGACTTTGGTAATTTGCCATCATAGATGCATGCTACTTGAATCTTTATTGCAGCAGATCAAATTCTTCTATGCAAATGGCAAAAAATGAAATCCAAGAAAACTGCCTTCATTAAGGTATAAATGAAACCATTTGCCATACTTACAAGGACATTCCCAACCTGCTTTTGGCATAAAATGTGTCTTTTACAGCTTATCTTGGCACACACATCTTCTGCTCCCAATTATGAATGCCTTGGGGTGACACCAAATAAGCAATAATTCCAGCTGCTCCTGACAAAAGAAGACACTGCTGCACTGCATTATTTCTCTGATGAATGTATCTTCCCAATAAGCTGAAGCAGGCTTTGCATCAGCAACATCTGCAACAACAGGGAGTTAGAAAGTGGGTCATGTATATTGATGATTTGGAGAAGGAGAATGGCTGAAGGAGGGTGTGTATGAATGTGGATCCACTTTTGCCTTTGTATTTTCCTACATATACCTTGCTAATTGATTCAGGTCCTCTGGTGGCAGCCACAGGGGAAGCTTTCAGTATAAAGTGCTTTACTTGGAGCTTCAGTAACCAAGGCTGAAAAATCTGACTGTTAGAGTTAGTAGTAATTCATTTTCTTGACTCATATGGAGACAGCATTTCTCCTTGTAATTCCTGAACAGGTTGAGGGCAGGGTCTAAGTAGCACATTGATTATGCTGTTTGCCTTCAGCACTGGTTCTGGAATTGTGCATGTGACAATGACAGCTTGAGGTGAAAAAATGTCTAAAATAAGATAGCAAATTTCAGGAGGGAAGGGATTAAAATCTGCAGCCAAAGAGTTACAATCACCCAATGATTGTAAAAATGGGAGATTGAGACCATGTGTTGTTTTGAGCCTGGTGTTAACATACCAGGCAGCTGGGCAGGAGGACATTTTGTGGAAATATCTGCAGTGCGAAGTTTGATTCCCTGCGGTAAGGAAGGACATGGTGGAAGCAGCAGCAGCTGCAGTCAGACTGAGAAATCTCTGCTTTTGCTATTTATTTTAACAGCAATATTGAGTTTATGTTGTGCTGATGGCTCTGGAGACTGTCTAGCTTTCTTTTTGCTGGATGGGCAGGGTGGGCTTGGAGTATGCTCCCTTTGAGCTGCACAGTAAGTTGCCTAATGTATGGTCTGTAAAGACCACCTTGAAGGAAGAAGAATCTTGAAGGAATCACCTCAGCCATCAAATATAGTCCTTCGCAGTAGCAGGCAGCCCTGTGATAAATGTTTAATACAAGTGAGTCAACACAAATGCTACTCAGTGTATATCCCAGGAGCCACAGAACTTCCCCCAAACTCGTAATAACAAAAGGCCGTAATATAAAAGGCAGAAACACAAAAGCACACCACATGACAGGAAAAAAGCAGTAGAGATTGGGGCAATACCAGTGTGTTCAGACTCTAAAGTACCAGCAGAATTTGTCCTTTAAAGAAGCCTAGAAGGTCCTACAAAGTAAACAATCCATCATGTTATTGATAGAGACCAAAACCTTCCGAGCCTTTCTTTCCAATCTAATTTGGAAGGAGTTTTTGGCTTCATTCCTGGGGACCAGCTTAACCCTTGGTGCCTGAGCAAGATGCATCCTGATTTGGACAATTTTTCATCCTCCATGTCCATTCTGGTATTTACTGGCCTCTATCTTCTGAGACAGCTAATTAGATTCTGTGTTAGTATTGATGGTCCTGGATGCAGTGATAGTGAGACACACAAGAAACTGGATGCAGACTTTCAGATGCATCTGTTGCTGACTGTTAACCAACCCACTGTTAGAGAAGTTGTGTCAAACCTTGTAAAAACAATATTCTGAAGATAAGCTAACCTTTTTTTTAATGTTTGCTTGTTTTTCTGTTAGATCTATCTGCAGGGTGAGGGAGAAGGAGCTCATTAGAGACTAGCACAGGAGTCTTGTAGGCCTGTTTCCCTATGTTGTCACTCTATGCGTCTGTCTTATTTTTCTCTGTTGTTGTAGCATGGATCAGATGGAAAATCTGTCCTTTCCTATACATTTTTTATAAATTAAGCTCCTTCAGGTAGAGCTGCTGTCAAACTAGATTAACTTTTAGAATCTCTCTCATACACAACGTCTGGTAAAATTACCCTTTGGGGTTTCAGGGCCACTAAGGGCCATATGCTTCTATCCTTTAAACAAAAGAGAAGAAAGCAGAAGTGTTGACATTGTAAACAAGAAATCAAGTGAAAGCTTCAGCACATTCTTTACACCAAGAGTTGTATGTTGCACTCTGGAGCAGGACTCAGAGGAGACTGTCAAAGAGGCACTAGTAGTTATGCTGTTCTTAGACAGAAAATGGCACTGCAGCACACAAATCACTAGGTAGTTCCCAAAAAGACAAACTCAACTCTGAATTGCAAACCTATGAAAAGTCTCATGCATAGTTCTCAACAGGTGGGAACGATTTGGTTTATAATGCCTCAATATACCAAAAGTTCCCTATTTGTTTTAGTGCTGGCTAGAATCTGGAAACTCCCTGAATGGCGTTCTGTTATTCATCATTTTGCTGCAACATTTTTGTTGAATAGAATTTTTTCTTGCACTGGTAAGGGAGAAATACTAATTAACTCTCTCAATTTTTGATAGCTTGCCTAATTATGAAACAAATTAGTGTCTAATTTTTATTGTTGTGAGGATTAGAATACTTATAAAAGCCTTAGAGTAAAAAATGATAAATATGGGTTTTTCCTAATGATTCTGGACTGGGTCAGATATTTAGGTATTTCTTCCAACAAACTTATATATGCTTTGGAAAGCAAAAGAGAGTACTCTTTGGGGTATTTTTTTCATTAAACCAGTTCTTAAAATTAGCCTCTGAGAAAATGAGAACAATTAAGTGTGCAAGCCACTCAGGGCTGGAATTGTCAAGCAAAAAGTCCTGTTTGCTGTTAATAGAGGTTTTTCTTGAAAACTCTAATGGCACATTGCTACATCCATTCTAGTACTAAGAATACTCAGAATTTGTTTGACATCTGTAAAGAAGTCAAGGGATCCAGAATAGAACAAAAGCACTTATTGTCACACTGCCCCTGTAAATGAACTGAATTACAGTAGGCAGGGATTAGAGTATATTCATGCATTTACAGAGAAGGGTCAAAAATAGCAGCAGTGTTGTCTTATGATGGCCAAACACTGTAATAAAAAGTAAATGGCCTAAAGAGTCATCTTGTAAAAGTGGGAATAATCCGAGATATCTAATTTTGCTGCAGTAAATCAATTTATATTAGGGAGCTATACTGTTTATTGAGAAGTTTTAAACTATAGGGATTGACCTTTGAAGTGAAATCAAATATCTACATGATTAAGAAGAATTATCTGTGTCAATATATGTAGCTCTATTTTAAAAGACATTATTTTAAAATGTGCTGGCCTAATCTAGTGATTTAACACTCTTAAATACCAGTGATAAAAGAATCTGTTTGTTGTGCTGTTTTTTTCTGTGTCTGAACTGCTGCACTGATACCAGAAGAATATCTGGACAAACCTTTCAAAATGGGTTGCTTTTGTGCAGGATGCAACACACAGAATGTAAAATCACATATTATGGTTTTGAGTTGCTCTTGATATTAAATGTTTGAGGATGGTTATGATGCAGAAGGGAATGCAATGGGTTTAATGTCCTATAGTTGGTTGTGAAATATAGAATTTAATGGTGCCTTTCTCTCTAAATGTGTTATATATTTCTCTGTACCGCTTCATGTAAATAGGTACTGAAAGAATATGTTAAAATTATGCATTTTCTCTTTATTTAATTCTTAATAGTGTGTTCA